>NW_027187324.1:12467103-12516911 GCF_028583685.1 Petaurus breviceps papuanus | reverse complement strand
TATATATATATATATATATATATATATATATATATATATATATATATTCTCTCCTCTCTGGGCTTCCCAGATGCTATTTTCTTTGTTCTCCCCCTACCTTATTACTGTCAGGGGTACCACCATCCTCCTAGCCAACCAAGCTCAAAATCTAGGTGTCATATTCAGCCACTCCCTCCCATTCTTGATATATAATCACTTGTCAAGTGCTATCAATTCTGCCTTTGTAATTCAGAGAGAGAGAGAGAGAGAGAGAGAGAGAGTGTCTACCTTCTTCTTTCTTCTGACACTGCCACTAACCTGATACAGGACCTCTCCACCTCATGCCTAAAACTATTGCAATAACCTGCTGGTGAGTTTCTCTGCCTCAAGTCTCTCCCCACTCCAGTCCATTTTCTACTCATCTCTCAAAATGATCTTCCTAAAACACTGGTCTGACCATGTCCCTCTATCTCTGTCTGTCTGTTTCTGTCCCTCTATATATCTGTCTGTCTGTCTATCTCTCTCTGTCTCTCTCTGTCTCTCTCTGTCTCTCTGTCTCTCTCTCTCTCTCTCACACACACACACACACACACACAAACACACACTTCAATAAACTCCAATGGCTCCCTATTACCTCCAGGATCAAATAATAACACCTCTGCCTGGCTTGTAAAATCTTTAGCATAACCTTATCCTTCTTACCTTTCTAGTCTTCATATAGCTTATTCCCCTTCACATACATGATCAAGTGATGTTGCCCTCCTAGCTGACCCTTGTACATGATGCTTCATCTCTCAATTCCAGGCATTTGTAATAAATGTCCTCTATGAATGGGATACTCTCCACCTCATAGATTCCCTGGATTCCTTCAAGTCTCAGCTAAAGTCCTTTGTACAAAAATTTTTTCCTAGACCTCCTAAACTTAATGCTTTTTTCAGAGATTATCTCTAATTTATTCTACATAATCTTGTCTGTACAGTTATTTGCATATTGTCCACCCTTTCCCATTAGACTATGCATATTCATAGTTGATCATCCTTACAATATTGCTGTTACTGTGCAAAATATTCTCCTGGTTCTGCTCACTTCATTTTGCATCAGTTCATATAAGTCTTTACAGTTTTTCTTAAGCTATTACAATCATATACTACAACTTGTTCAGCCATTCCTCATTTGATGAGCAACCCTTAAATTTCCAATTCTTTGCAATCACTAAAAAAGCTGCTATGAATATTTTTGTACATGTGATTCCCCCCCTTTTTTCTTTGATGACTTTGAAACATGGACCTGGTAGCAGTGTTACTATGTCAAAGTGTATGGATAGTTTTATAGTCTTGTGGACGTGGTTTAAAATTGTTCTCCAAAGTGGTTGGACCAGTTCACCACTCCAATAACAGTGCATTAGTGTCCCTATTTTTACACACCTCCAGTATTTGCCATTTTCGTTTTCTGTTATGTTAGTCAATATGAGAGGTGTGATGTGCTACCATGGAGTGGTTCTAATCTTCATTTTTCTAACTAGTGATTTAAAGCATTTTTTTCACATGACTATTGATGGTCTTGATTTCTTAAAAGAAACTGGCTGTTCATATACTTTGACCATATATTAGTTAGAGAATGGCTTTTATTTTATGTTTGTATCAATTCCCTATATGTTTGAAAAATAATACTTTTGTCAAAGAAATTTGCAGTAATTTTTTCCCAGTTTCCTGCTTTCCATCTAATTTTGGCTGCATTGATTTCATTGGTGCAAAACCTTTTTAGTTTACTATAATCAAAATTATCCATTTTACCTCCAATGAACCCTTCTTCCTTTTGTTTGGTCATAACTTCTTCCTTTATCCATTGATTTTATAGGTATCTTTTCCTCAAGCTTCTCTAATTTTTGATATTATGCTTTATGATCCTGACCTTCTCTTGGCATATGATGTGAAAGGTTGGTCTATGCTTAGTTTCTTTCAAACTGCTTTCTAGTTTTTCCAGCAATTTTTGTCAAATGGTGAGTACTTTACCTAAAAGCTCGAGTTTTTGTGTTCATCAAACACTAGATTATTGTGATCATTTATTTCTGTATCTTGTTTGCCTAATCTATTCCACTGATCAACTGCTTTATTTCTTATCCAGACTGTTTTGATGATTACCACTTTGTGGTATAGTTTGAGATTTGGCATCACTAAGTCTCTTTTCCTCGCTTTTTTTTTCCATTGATTCCTTTGACATTCTTAATCTTTTGTTCTTCTTCATGAATTTTTTTTGTTATTTTTTTCTAGCACTGAATAGATAAATTAACTTCGGTAGGATTGTCATTTTTATTATACAGGCTCAACTTACCCATGAGCAATTAATATTTGTCCATTTATTTAGATTTGTCTTTATTTCTATGGAAAGCATTTTTGTTTTCATGTAGTTCCTGCCTGTGTCTTGGCAGCTAGATTCCCAAATATTTTATATTGCACAGTTATTTTAAGTAGAATTTATCTTTCTATATTCCCCTGCTTGGTTTTGTTGGTATATGTTGAAATACTGATGATTTATGTGGGTTTATTTTATGTCCTACAACTCTGCTAAAGTTGCCAATTATTTCAACTAGTTTTTAGGTGATATTCTTTAGTTGATTTAGTTGATTCTTGCTATTCTTTAGCTGATTTTCTCTAAATATATCACCACATCATCTACAAAGAGAGGTAGCTTTGTTTCCTTGCTGTCTATTCTTATTCCAAAGTAATTTTCTTTAAGGGCAGATCAGACAATGTGACTTCTCTGCTCAGACAACTCAACCAGCTTCCTATTGAACCCAGAATAAAATATTAATATTGTTTAGTTTTTAAAACCCTTCACTACCTGGACTTAACCTATTTTTCTGGCCTCACTGGACATAATAACATCTCAACTCTGTGATCCTACCAGCTGGTCCTTATCTGTGTTCCTTAAGGTAAACTCAGTTTCTCGCCTCTTAATCTTTGTATCTGCTGTCCCCTTTGCCTGAAATATGGTAATTACATCAGTCCCAATGGAAATATGAAATGCAAATTTGAATAATGCAACCATTTCAGGGAATTCATTATTTGCACTAAAAGCTATACATAGATGTATTTTCCCAGGATGGTACTAAGTACTACAATTAAAAACAAAGCGATAGAGAGCACCCACTCTCAAGGAGCTTACATTTTAATGGGGGGACAATACGTAAAAATCATTAGGTATATATAAAGAATATATATATATATATATATACATAGAAGTAGATGGTAATCTCAGAGGGGAGAGAACTAGCACTTAAAGGGTATGGGGAAAACCTCCTATAAAAGTTGGGATTTCAGCTGAGACTGAAAGGAAGCCAGGTAAACTAGAAATGAGGTGATGAAGGAGAGCATTCCAAGCAAAGAACCCACAAATATAAAAGCACAAAGAAAATGACGTCTCATGTTCTAGGTGCACCTGTATTGTGAAAAATGTGGAAGGTAGAAAAACAAATACTGAAAGGTAGGAATAGGACAGGTTATAGAACACTTTAAATTCCAACCAGAAGACTGTTTGATTCTGGAAGTAATCAGGAGCAACTGGAGTTTATTGGGGGGATGGAGGGGGAAGATGGCTAGAATGATTAATCTGATTCCCTAAGCTCATAGATAAGAAAGTGAGGACCATGAAAGTTAGGTGACTTGCACAAACTCACACAGGCACCACTTTACCATAGTATTACTACTAAGCAATAAATAGTAATAGTAACATTAGTAGCCATGGTGGTGGTGGTAATAGTAGTAGCAGTAGTAATAATAGTAGTAGTAGCAGTAGTAATAGCAGCAGGAGCAACAACATTGTATTGTAGTACAGAAGTGCTTAATATGATCCCATGTGACCCACACCAACCAGATTAAAATGTGATTGGGAAATATATAACAAAATTACAAAAAATACAATATAACATAGATAATGTTAATATGTGGTTTTCTAAGTCAATATGCTCCCTCCCAGGTATCCTTATGTAGGGTTTAGCAGCCTCCATTTCTACATGAGTTTGACACCACTTGTGTAGTGGAAAGTCCACAACACTCAAAGGGTAAAAAGCAAAGAAAATAAAAAATTAAGTCAAGTAAAGGTGGTTTGGGAGAGTTGTCTTTGCCAAAAGAAAATATCTAAAGTAGAAACCATGTACCCAATATCCAGCAGTTTTTGATTCATTTATTTTCACATGCTGCTTGCCAACATGTTTGCAAGTTCCCTTGCTGAGATCATGTTCACCTTTCATTTTGTTTTTCACCACCTCATCTCCATTACTCAACAACTCAAGTGTGATAAATGTAAAGGAGAGGCAGTTAGTCGAAGTCTGATGCCTTAATTCATCTTTCTCATGTACAGCTCTCATCAATCTCTTACCTGATCAAATCATTCAAATGGCTCCCTTCCCTGGTCCTTACCAAATAAAATCCAAACTCTCTTGGCAGTTAAAGCTAGCCATGACTTGTATTCAAACTAATTTTCCAACTTTAGCTCACCTTATTCCCTATCACATCTCTATTTCAAATGAATTTGACTGGTATCTCAGTTTCAAATAAACTGGATGGGGTATTATCCCTTGCTTTTCCACTTCGACTTTGTTCACATTCTCCCTTCACCTGAAATACCTTCTTTCTTCTTTCCCCCTCTATTAACATGTTAAGGTATTCTTCAAGACCCATGAAAACTTCCATGAAACTTTCCTTGATCTCCTCAAATGAAAGTGATCTTTCCCTCTTGCAATCCCATGATGACTTAATTTCTATTATAGTTGTCTCTGTTTGGGGGTTTACCAATTGTATTATAATGTTAGGTGAAAATGGGATCCACTTCTTATTTATCCTTACATATCTTGTTACCCCTTGTGCCTAGACAAGTGTATTACATACTGGAGCTACTGAACAAGTATTTGTTGGATGGATAGCTTTGAATGGTCATGGGAATTGTAAGCCAACTTGTGATTCACTACTTGAGCATACCTCCAGCAAGAGTTTTGAGCTAATTAAAAGCTAATTAAATTGAGAATAGTTAAAAGACCCTTTATACACTGTGGTCCAATAACAATTTAATAGAATAGACCTCTATAAAATGAGAGTGTTAGACTAGATGACCCCTAAGATCTCTTCTACCTTTTAATCTATGTTCATAATGGCTACCTGGATATGTAGCACTCATAGTTTCTGAAATATAAAGTAGGCACCATATTTGTACATATTTCTCAGTATTTGAAGAGCTACTTAATTCCAATATATTTGACACCCCTCACATAAATAGATGTGTATATATACATATGTGAAGTGACTAATGTTCAGCAATAATGAACCAATTAGTCTGTACCAATGTTAAAGAGATGTTCTTGTTTCTTAATTAATTGTTTTTGGGTACTGTCTCCATTCAGGGTTCTAAGCATGGGAAAATATGTTTTGTGTTGCTTTTAGTGCTGAATTAAAAATATCATTACTCCCTGCTTTCCAAAGAATAAATCAGTCCCTATCATCGCAGACTAATCAAAGTTTTTATTATGTTTCAGAGATTGGACTCCCTAATCAGAGTATCTACAATTTAAAGTCACAATAGGAATGAACAGAGTAATAACTAGAGTAGAAGAATTAGAACATTTCCCTAGGTCTCTAACATTCAGAAGCCACTAATATTTAATACATTTTCTCCTTCAGTAGAGATCATTCTTACAGCAACTCATTTCTCTTTCAACTCAATTGAATTTGTATTAATTACTTCTTCTATTACTTTCCCATGATGAATTACAAAATTGATTCGGGGTACTTTCTGTGTTGCCTGCCTCAGTTGTCCAAATTATTAATTATGGCTCTAGAAATCAGCTGCTTTTATATCCCATCAGTTCTTCAGATGCTTGCCAATAGTGCTCCTGGCTTCCTGTTGGTCTATGGATAGCTTTTCTCAGTCCCCTCCTGTTTCTATTCCAGGGCAGCTATTCTCACAGTGTGACATGGCACCCTCTGGAGGTCCTAAAAACTTTTCAAGGGGTCTGCAAGGTGAAAACTATTTTCATAATAATACAAAGATATTTTAATTCATAATACAGTAAACTTCAATAGGTAAAACCCATAAAACAAAAGCTCAGTTCAGGGAGGAAGAGGGTCCTTAATCACTTTGAAGAATATGAAGGGGTCCTGAAACAGTAAGTTCAAAAAAATGCATGAAATCATAGGGCCGTTTATTCTCATTCAGATCTTGTGACAGATATCAAAATCAAACAGGAAAATTTATCTGTCATATATCAAGTATTTTTTTTCCTTTGATCTGTCATATATCAAGTATTTTTTCCTTGTATATCCCTAGTGCATAGTATGGTCCTTACACATAGTAACAAAAGTTTGTTGAATTATTGAAAGGACATGTTTGTTGATTTGCTGAAAAAGGTCTATAAAGGCAATTTTAGGAGCAGAAATCTCAAGCTCACTTCACAACCAGGTTTTGAAACAATTCAAAGTCATTAGAAGTAAAACTAGGTTTCCCATAGCAATGGGGATGAGCAATTACATTGGAAATTTTCTAAGTTCAATGTCATAATTGTTACAAATAGAAAACTTGGCACAAGCCCAGGAAATATTTATATAATGTTCATAGCTTACCTACCCTCAATTAAACTAGTTACCTGGTTTGATAGAATCACTATACTCTTGTACTAATAAAATCCTACCTGGCAATGACAAAGTAGCTACTAATTAGACAAAAACATGAAATTGATTAAGGTATTCTGACTCTAAACAAATAGCTGTTTTGCCCATTTCTGTACTTAGCATTTCAATTGCTGTATTGTTAGTCAAACTTCTAAACTCACAGAATACTTTACAATCAAGAAGAAAGATTTCACAGTGTATTTATTGGGATGTAAATAATCCTTTTATGGCAGTTTTAAAATTACATTTCCACAGCAAGAAAATAATGATGTTCTCCTAATTGTCTTCAGGTGCAGTATTTATTTTAGAATGGACCTCCCCTATTCTCCCAAATACTCTCTTCTACATAGTCCTGAGTGATTACTTGTTCCAAGTTTGGATTTATTATTCTAGTGACTTTTATTCATTTCCACATCTCTTGAATAAAAATAGTTTGGTCCATTTCAGAAATACCAATTGAAGTATTTGAAGCTAAAATCTTCCATCTCAAGGAAACCACAAGTTAAGATCTCTAATTTTAGCAATAGGACTTGGGCTGGGAGGGAATATAAGAACCTAGGTAAAGGATACACTGGTTCCCTTTGTCCCTTCAGGGGAGAGGACTTCCTATACCCAAATGGAAAATGGGTTGTCTCAAGCCCCATCTTCCTCAAGTACTACTTCTTTATGCCAGACCTGGGCATAGGAACCCAAAGCAATCCACACCCAATCATTTCAGCACAGACACTGCGCACAGATGGGGCCTATGATTCCCCTTTCTTATTAAGTAGAACTATTTCTCCAGGTTTATAGGGTTTTCCCTTCAAATAAAAAGGACAGATTATCCATCACTCTTGTCCATTTTAATTCCTATATTTGGCAGCAAATACCTATCCAATTGAATGATTCTATGTTAAGTCAGCATCTGCACTAGGAAAGGGAAAAGACAAAGGAAGACAACCCATGTATAAAAGTTTTGACATTTATAGGAGGATATTCTTTACAGCCAATTGGGGCCTCAGGAGGATTGGAGACAGGGACTGTGGCAAATTGCCAAGTGTGCATCCAGCATGATGTGTGTGTGGGGGGGGGGGGGAAGGGGAAGAGCAGGAGAAGTAATAGCTCCAAAGAGAGCTTTTCACCATTCTCTCTTTTACACAAGTTGCCATCTCCTAATTTGTGTTAAGGAAGTTTCACCAGTTTCCCCCATATCCCATGTGTTCTGGAGCAGGGAATTAATTGGTAGGGAAACAAAGTGTAATATCTGGTACCTCCACTCTCTCATGTGTTCTTTGGCACCTTTCAGTGCTGTGTTTGATCAACAAAGCCAAGAAATAAAAAAGGGGAGGGGGAGAAAAGCTGGCTTTGATTTTATCCTCCAATGGAGAGTACTGTTTTTCATGGTCTTAGCTGACTTCTGAGAAATTTTCCCAATGGCCATGAGATTAGCCCTTGCACAGTCAGCCATTAGCTCCTATTTGACCTTGGGAGGACAAACTAAAGACCAAAGCAAGCATAGTTTGTTGAATTAACTGAATTTCTGATTTAACTCTTAAGTCTCTTAAACCAATCCCTAGACTCTAAAGCATACTCATAATGAAAAAGCTAGTGTACACTCAGGGACTTTCATTCAATACTTCGTTTGCCTGAGAGTGTTATATCTATGAGGTGGACCAGCAGGCAATTTTCCAGTGCTAAAACACATCATACAACAGATTATTCTTTGCCTCCCCATCCCCCAAGTACCAAGAAATTATTGGGCTCCTTTTGTTCTTCCTCTTGGTTATACTATATGACTCTATTGGAAAAATGACACAAAAACATCACAAATGACCTATGTGCAGATTCGTTACTGGGCAGCTAAGTGGTATAGTGGATAGAGTGACAGACCTAGAATCAGGAAGACTGCTTTTCCTGAATTCAAATCTGGCCTTAGATACTTATTAGCTGTGTGACCCTGGGCCAGTCATTTAACCCTGTTTGCCTGTTTCTTCATCTGTAAAATGAGCTAGAGAAGGAAATGGTAAACCACTTCACTCTCTTTGCCAACAAAATCCCAAATAGGGTCATGAAGAGCCAGACAGGACTGGAACAATTGAGCAAAATAAACATTAATTACTAGGGTAGGGCAAATGGAGTTTATCCTAGGGTGATAAAATTTAGAAGTCATTGACAGCACTTAAATTCTTTGAATAGCATAGAGATAACTAAGTTTTTTTTATATAGTTAATAAGAATAATTACTTTTAAAAGAAAACTACCAGGTTTACTTTTTCCATATTATAGCTACACATCAGCAAACTCCTACACAGTCTGGATTGAAGAAGTAAGTGTCCTCAACCCCTACTTTCCAGCAGCCATCTCATGGTGTCCTGGGTTTTCACCCCCTCCCCCGCCCAACTGATTGTATATCCCATTTTGTACCACTTGCCCCAAATGCAAAATAATTCTAGTAAAATTTCTGCAGAACTAAAATATGCTCAAAAAAGGCTAGACAATCATGAGAATGGGGAAGAATCACAGATGGACAGTCCAACTGTTGCTACTGGTATTCATGAAATATTGAAAGACCAATAAGAATGCCTATAGTGTTGGATACATTTAATAGATCTTCTAAGAAAGAATTATAGAAAGTCATGAAAGGTTCAGCAAAAGTTTTAAGAATCAATCCAGTACTATTTGATATACATGAAACAAAAGTGGTTAGGGATCCAAAAACTAAATGTAAAACAGTCCTTACCCTGAAGGATCCTATATTCTACTGATGGTATACATTTGCAGACAAGTAAATACAAGTTAAATTGAAGCCCAAGAAAACAGGAATGGGGATTAACAACTGAAGAGATCAGAGATTAGGTTGGGGGAGAAACATCTAAAGTGATTCTTGAAGGAATGAATCCAAGGCTTAATAAGAAACAAAGATATAAGAGGAGAGAATTCCAGGCATTTAGTCTGTACAAATCTATGGTTCTGAGAGGCAAAATGCTGTGAATGGCCAGTTTGGTTGGAACGGGGCAGTCCTATGAAAGAAATCTGGAAAGGAAAACTGTGACCAGATTATGAAGGGCTTTTAATTTTAAACTCAGGAGGTATATTTTTATCCTAAAGGCAAAAGGGAGCCAATGAGGCTTCTTGAGGAGAGGAATGATATGCCTAGACCTGTGATTTCGGGACATAATTTTGGAAACTGTGTGGAAGACAGATTAGAAAGGAGAAGGCTCGGGGCAGCTAGGTGGCACAGTGAGTAAAGTGCTGGCCCCCAGAGTCAGGAGGACCCTAGTTCTGTTCCGGCCTTTGACACTTAACACCCACATGCACACACACACACACACACACACAAAACCTAGCCATGTAAACTTGGGCAAGTTACTTAACCCCAATTGCCCTCCAAAAGGCAAAAAAAATAAAATATAATATTAAAAAAAAGAAAGGAAAAGGCTGGGTATCATAGCAACATCAGGTTTCTCATACAATATGATATCTACCCCATCTATTAAAGGATCTTTTGACTAATTAGTATCTGGAAACCCTACACATGTGCCATGTGGGCGAGTTCACACTGCTAAGAGAACTTTTAACATTCATATTTTCCAACTTATTTGGTTTGACATTAATCATTCTTAACATAGCAACAGCACAGTCATTTCATATTTAATTTCATTGGACTGAAATGTTTGTTTACTGAGGTAGTTTCATTAGGCCTTTCCCATGAGGCTCTCCAGGGAACAACATGCACCAGGCTTCAAAACAGAACATTCCTTTTGGCAGAACGGGAACATAATATGTAATTCTTTTGGTGAAATCTATAATTGAGGGCTAGCTAGAATTATTCGATTTAGCAAGTGGTGTGTGTCCTCTCTGGGCTCAACACTATCCAAGACATTTGGAAGAAACAAAAAAAAAGTAAAAGCGATTGGCTCTTCTCTCCGAGATCTTACAATCTAGAACTTAGTATAACATGTCTATTGTATTATTACTATTCATTCATTCGAAGATTAAATCCCAAAGGTTACAGGAAATATAAATATGTGTACATTTCAACTAAATAAACATTACTTACTTTTATTTTCTCAGGAGAGGTTTAATCAGTGTGATCTATGAATAAAAATTGGCTAGTAAGCAAAGTTCAGCTCTCTTATTCCCCTCCCATCTTCCTTTCTGAATCCCTCTTCTATATCCTATCTGTTTTTTTTTCCTGCTCTCAGACATTCAGTGTCTACATAAGGATCTGTAACTGTATATGAACCTCATTCACTTCAGTGAAAAAACCACATTCAAGAGAGTATGCCTATACTTATAACTGAATAACATTCATATAGTAGGTTGAAGGTTTCACCCCTACAGTAGTCAACTTATTCAAACATGACCTTAATTTGAAATAGCTTACCTGTAGTCCCTTGTTATATATGTTTTCTGATTCACTTTGAATCAGAAAGTTTAGAGTTTAGAAATTTAGAATTTAGAAAATTTAGAATCAGTTAGAGTCATTTGAATATATCAGTCATTCTGTTTGTTCCATCATGACTACTTTAGTGTTAAATCTGTGTTATTTTTCTTAGTCAAGACATTTGCATAGTAGCATCCAACTAATCATCTAATTAGCAGATTCTTCTGACTTCTGTTGACAGTTAAAGGGTTTACTTCACTGTCTTCATAGAAAACAAGGGCAGCATCACTAACAAGTTGAATGAATCAACCTCCATTGTGAATGCCAACATTCCATACTAAGGAAGGCACTTGCCATTAACTGAATATCACAATAACTACATTAGTCATTTACTGCCTTGAAAAACTTATACAGGGCAATTAACCTTTCTGAGGTTTAGTTTCCTGAGGTTCAAAAGGAGGACGCTGGAACAGATCACCTCAAAAGTCCCTTTCAACTCTGTATCTGTGATCACGAATTTCCTCTTATCAAATTTTCACTCTTGAGCTACTCAAAACATTGATTCTTCCAGCACTCAAGAACAGTCACCTACTGCAGATATAGTTGATTACAGTAATTCACACTAAGATGTGATGGGGCATACTTTTGACAGAGCATTTATATTTGAGGATATTAATAGCAAAATGATAACCATCACCTTTATTTGGTATAATGTTTGACTGAGATTAATTCATCTGTTTGTTTCCATAAAACTTGGTCAATTAGACAATACTAACATCCTTCCTTCCAAGAATAAAATTTCCTTGCATTGTTTCTCACACAGTAAAACGCATGAAAGCTATAATCCATCCGTGACTCCTTATCCTTTTAATATTTATAGGTAATACTACAATCCATAGAGTTTAACAAAAATAAAAAGTGTTTGGTAGAAGAATGTGAGCTTTGGTCAAATTACAAATATTTGAAGCAATATCATGAACTAGCAAATAGTTACAAATATTTGTGGAATGAAAGAAAAAGTGAAATAATTAAAATTCTGCCTCCCTACAAGAAAGAGAGAAGGAATAATGAATTCAAGAAATAGAAGAAAAATGTGTCTTGGAGACATGAGATAATAGTTACTGCAGGTATATGCTGAAATGATTTTTATTTTGCTAAAAGCAAGAAAGTTGATAAATTCCTTTTGATCATTTCACTAAAAAAAGTAAAAGAATCAAATAAAGGAATTTCTTTTCTGGACTAGAATGTGATCAGTGAAGAGGAACTACTTGCCGATTAGAAACAATTGAAACCTCAAGGCGGTACTGGATGCTCCATGTCACAATTTGTGGAAGAGAAGTATTAAGGTGTGCATGTACTCACATTCCCATTAGAGGCAGTGGCTCTTTTGGTTTGTTTATTTTATCTTCAGCATCTGTTAAGGTTCTTGAAGCATGGAAGGTGCTTCACAAATGTTTAAAATTGATAGATTTTTTTTCTGATATCCCCTGCTTCCACTGTACCTTCTAAAGGGAACCTCCAAAAATCATTCCTGGGAGGAGTGAAGCAGATGAGGTGGCACCTCTGGAACAAGGCAGGCTCTTTTCCACTATAGTCATTTTCCACCTTGACACCTTCCTAAAAGAACCTTCAACCATAACTCACTTGCCGACCACCATTTCCCAACTGGGGTGGTTTCCCACATTAGAATGGAACTCATTAAAGGCAAGGACTCACATAGTTTAATGTTTGTCTAGAGTGCCTAGCTTAGTACTTGACATAGAAGTGTGTAAATAAGATTTTTCATTCATTTACTGAGATAACAGAGACCATTTTCCATGACTTTACCATTCTTCCCTATTCTAGACATTTAACATCTTCCTCCATGCTCCTGCTTTGCCCCAGACTTTGATTTAAGGTGGCTCTTTTCTTTTCCAAGGCCAAGCTCTAATACTTATGCCCTTGACTCCATTCTTTTATGCCTCCTTTGGCAATTTGCATCTGCAATCCCTGTCCCCCTTCAATTTTTAGTTTCTTCCTATCTACAAATGTACCCAAATCTTCCAAAATTTAGTAAAAATCTTTATTTGATCTTACTTTCAAGCTACATTCATATCTCTCCTCCTTTTTTCAGGAAAAGTCCTGTGGGGGTCAGGGAGTCATCTATAATGATTACTCCCACATTCTTTTATCTCACTCACTTTTCAGCCCTTCACAATCTGGCTTCCAACTTCATCTGTCAAGTGAAACTACTCTGTCCAAAGCTACCAATAATAGCTCACTGAGGGAGGACCTGACCTCATCTAAGGGGAAAGCCTCTCTCCAAAGTCTCTACGTATGGAAGTTGGAAATGAGAGACACAGTGAGGAGCTGGCATCCTCTGTGTGTCTACTGCTTGCAAAATCTTTCCATATGCCTCTCCTGAAGAGTGTGTTGAACCACATATGCTAGTGGCCAAAGAAGCTTTGGTAGCAGTTTCATCCATTACATAGATTCTCAGCATCAAAGTACCCTCATTGTTCTCTTTAACAATGAGTCATCTCTTAATGAGTATATAGCAGCATGCAAAAAACACCTCGGGCTTATCTGAAAGTCCAGTTATAAGTATCTATGTAGATAATTCCCAATTTGTATTTTCAATATTAGTCTCTCTCCTGACATCCAGTCCCTTTATCACCAACTGTCTATTCCAGGACTGGGGAACCTGCAGCCTTGAGAACACATGCAACCCTGTAGGTCCTTAAGTGTGGCCCTTTGACTAAATTCAAACTTCACAGAACAAATCCTTTTATCAAGGGGAATTGTTTATAGGTAGTACAGGCATAAGTAGTACAGGTATTGGTACAATATAGGTAGTACAAACCTTTTTATTAAGGAAATTTATTCTATGAAGTTTGGATCCAGCCAAAAGACCACACTTGAGGCCACTTATGGCCTTCAGGCCTTAGGTTCCCCACCCTGGATTCTATTCAATATTTTTAACTGAATTTTCCAAAGACTTCTAACTCAACATGTCTAAAATAGAACTCAGTGTATTTTCCTTCAAACCCGCCCTTCTTCCTACCTTCCTTAGCTCTGTTGAAGGCATAATTATTCTGCCAGAGATCCTTGACCCCTCACTCACTGTCAATGTACCTTCTCTATCCAATTAGTTTAAAAATCTTATTGATTCCATCGCAAAAACATTCATCACATCTAATCCCTCCTCTCCATTCACTGGTTTAGCTTCCTAGATTGGGCCCTTTTCACCTTTTTTCAGTCCCTCTATACCATACCATCTTTTCCTTCTCTAATCTATTTTAAATAGCATTGCAAAATTGATCACCCTAAAGAGATCATTACATTCCCCTGTGCGATAAGACACTTTACACTGTTGTCTCTAGGATAATATGCCAACCCCTCTGTTTGGCATTTAAAGCACTTCAAATTCTGCTCCCAGACTAGTTTTCTGGGTTTATTGCCCATTAAGCACCCTTACAAATGTTATGTTCTGGCCAAACTGACTTACTTAATACTCCCTATATATGAAATTCCATCTGCCATGTCTGCCTTTATACAGATTATCCTTAGATAGTAAAGAGGTCATATCAGTCAATACTTAAAGAAATTAATTCAGGCTATTCACTGGAAGGTCAAATACTGGAGCTGAGGTGCTTTGGCCACATGAGAAGCTGGGACTCATTGGAAAAGAACCTGATGTTGAAAAAGACTAAAGGCAAAAGGAAAAGGGGACAGCAGGGTAGGAGATGGGCAGATAGGATCATGGAAGCAGCAAGCATGAACTCGGACAGACTTTGAGAAATAGTGGAGGACAGAAGGACCTGGCATGGTCCATAGGGTCACCAAGAGTCAGACATGACTGAACAACTGAACAACAAAACCCCAAATACTTAGAAAGCACTCTCCCTGCATCCCCAACTTCTAGAACCCCAAAGTGCCACCTCTGAAGGCCTATGCTGATCTCCTAAGTTGCTTCTATCCACCTACAGTAATTTTTACTTACTATATGTAAATTTTCCCTTTATTTGTCTGTATATTTTGCCCTTATCCCCCATAGAACATGAGCACTTGAGATCAAGGACTTTTCCATATTTGTCTTTATTTCCCCAGCATCTAATATGGGATCTGGCCCACAGTCGACACTGAGTAAATATTTGCTGAATAAAATGAGTGGATAAATGAGTGATTAGATTATATAAATATACAGTCCTTTTTACCCTAATGTTATCTATCCTTTTTAAAAAATTTAAATAAGATATATCCTTCCAGTTCTAAACTCTAGTCATGATTCATATCCTAGCCAGCTTCAGGGATATGTATGGGATTTAAAATGTATTTCATTGTCAGTTTGAACAACTTGCAGCAGATGAATGTATCGGCATAATGAAATATTATTACCTTGCAATGAAATGAAGAAAGATTATTTCAGAGAATCCTAGATAGTAGAAAAAGATACAGAGTGAAGTGAGCAGAACCAGGAGGAAAACTTATGCAAGGACAATAACATTAAAAAAAAATAATAACTTGCAAAGACTTAATAAACTCCAGTCAATGCAACAGACTAACCATTTCTCCAGAGGACCTATGATGAAGCATGTCACCCAGCTGCTGAAAGAGAAGTGATGGGAATAAGTGATGGGAATTGTTTTTAATATAGCCACTGTGTGAATTTGTTTTGCCTGACTTTGTTTCTGTGTTACAAAGGTTTTATAACTTTCTCTTGGTTTTTAATTGAGGAGAGAGAAAGGAAGGTTATCAACAGCAATGCCAAAAAAGGGGTCAAGTGTCATTGGAACATTTTTTTAACTGCATAGAAGTTGACAAGGAAGCCCAAGCAGGACACTTTTGAAAATAATGTGTAAAACTTCTCTTATATTTTTAAAGGATAATTTGCATTAAAGGGAATTTCATGACCTCATATAGAATCCTCTCTGTTCTATTATGTACATGGGCATCTTCTTTTCATTAAAAAAAATAATAAAAAGCAAAGTGCAATTAACAGCTATGTGATACAAGCCAATTATCTTGTAATTATCGGGAGAATTTCCTTTAGCTGCCCTTTCAATTGAGGGACCAAAATCCTAATAAAGATTCATGTCCCCTACCCAACCTTCCTCCCATCCTCACCTACATATAAAATGCTAACTCAGATCTATAGAGGAGAAAGAATAAACTTCTCAAATCTACATATTCTAACAAAGACATAAGGCCCTATTAGTATAGTTTATATATATATATATATATATATATAGTATGTGTATATGTATAAATGTGTGTATGCATATATATTTATTCTATAGTAAGCAATTTTAGTTCATTCACCTTCCTTAGAGAGAAGGATAATATTGGTGGTTAAACAAATCTAAGAAGCAAAAATATACTCTTACATATAAGAAGAAAGAAAAATAGAACTTCAGAGATCAGACAAAATGGAAAATACAGCAGATTACAATAATGTTGACCCTGCCATATCTATCCACAAAAATAATCAGCTTCTCAACTTCCACATAAGGATGTTCAATAAACATATGTTAATTACAATCACAGACATAGGTAAACTACTTGAAAGGAAGGAAATGTGTACTACCAAGTATGATTTTTTTCTATACAAATATTATTTCACTTGATCCTCACAACAACCTTGCAAGGCAGATACTATTATCATTATTATTCTCATTTTACATCTGAGGAAACTGAGGCAGTCACAGGTTAAATGACTTGCTCAGGGACACACATTTAATAAATGTCTGAGACCAGGTTTGAACTCAGGTCTTCCTGACTCCAGACCCAGTGCTCTATCCACTGCAATACCAGATGCCTCTGAATTCAACCTTCAACTTGAAGAACCATCAAAGATAAGTTACAAGAGGGGCCAGTGCTCCCCACTACTAAATTCCTAGAGACACAAGCCCTTTGGATCCTGTTCTCAATTCTCTTACCAACTGTGTTTTCTTATGTTTTTAGGATGCCATAGTGTTGTAGCCAAGATGCCTGGTTCTGCTACTTGCCATCTCTATGGCTGTGGGTATATTGCACAATATCTCTGAGTCATCAGGAAGAGAAAATAATACTTGTACCCTTTATACTACCTGCCTCACATGTGTTGCAAAGAAAGAACTTTTAAACATTTAAATTCTAAGGAAACAGAAGTCATTAGCCTTGGATCTATCTGGGTAAATACCCAAGATAATTATGTTCTTCAATGATGTCTCCTTCTTGGTCCGAGAAACTTCTCAACTTGGTCCTTCTCTTCCAGATTCAGTTTCTCCATGGGTATAATTCCCTAGAGGAAGTCCTCGGATATAAAGACCCAGTTCCTAGTAATCATCAATCTGTAATTATCATCTAAGGCCATCAAGACCAGAGGATGTCCACACGTCATCCATGCCCAAAACAAAGGGCCATATCAATGGAGAATCAAGATGTAGGATGCAAGTTCTGAACTTATTGTGTGCTAAGGGCCCTTGTGGCAATATAATAAAGCCTAGAAATCCTTTCTCAGAATTAAATGCATAAAACAAAATATATGGCATCATAAAGGAAACCACATACAGAAGTAATCAGAATATTTATTTTTAAAGTTCACATACTCCAGATTAGGAACCCCTGAAGTCTACAATGATGCCTGATTAATCACAGAATGACAGCATTGCTATATTTGAGAGCTGGAAGGGAACTCGATGGCCATCTAGTTTTACTCAGGCATGAAAGGAATCTGCATTGTAACATATGGGACCAGTGGTCATCCAGTTCGTTTGAAGACTTTCAAGGAGGGAGAGGCTATTACTTCTCAAGGCAGTCCATTACACTTTGGGGCAGCACTTCAGGGTAGTGTTTGGGAGATGTTTGTTAGCTCTCCTTTCATGGAATTTTAAGTTTATGTTAGAATATTGAAGAAATTATTTAAGAGTTTTAGAAAGAAGAAACCATCTAATTATAGTTGCTGTCCATTTTTAGAAAATATTAACAAAATAAGCAAATAGGATTCACTGAAAAAAAGTCAAGGTTATTGTTAGTAGTATACATTGCTCCAAAATGAGAAGCTTTTATGAGTATGCTTTAAAAGAGAACTCAGGTGTATCATAATAATTATATTAGCTAACATTTATATAGTACTTTATGCCATCTCATTTGAATATTTAACAGAACTGGATGCCAATTGATACTTTGTGCTACAGTTACAGTCTTTACTGAGAAAATCCAAGGTAAAATAATGAGACTGCAGTATATTTGCATAATGTGATTATTCAGGAAACATTAGGCAAGTATACAAATCTCTTTTGTGAATCACTCTAAATCTTCCATTGAAAAAGTAAAATGCTTAAATAGGTAGAACTGAGGAAGGTAAGGAAAGAGAAAGAAAATTTTGGATCCAAGAATAATCACAGCATTCAGTGATATAAGGTTATATATCCGGACCCCCAACTCCAGGGGTTTCTTCCTTATTGATTACGAAATCTCCTTTCTCCCCTGAGAAATCTGTTTTAGAAGGGTATTGGCAAGGTGGAATGCATTCAGAGAAGAGCAAGTAGACTGGGAAAAGAATTGGAAGCCATGTCATAAAAGGATCAGTTGAGTGAACTAGGGATGTTTAGCCTGGGGAAGATAAGGTTCAGAGGTATTAAATTTGTTCTAGGGACCCCAGAGAAAAGAGAAACAGCTGGAAATAACTGAAAGGTTGATTTTATTTAAACATAAGAAAAAAATTTCCTAAAAATTGCAGTTACTCCCAAAATGGAATGTACTATCCCAGTAATGAATTCTGTGTAACTTGAGATATTATAGAAAAGATTCATAATTTGTATAAAGACAGATTTTAATGGTTTGTTGTTGTTCAGTAGTTTCAGCCATGCTCGGCTCTTTGTCATCCCATTTGGGGTTCTCTTGGGAAAGATAGTGGAATGGTTTGCATGTCCTTCTCCAGCTCATTTTATAGATGATGAAACTGTGGCAAACAGGGTAAAATGACTCATCAAGGGTCACACAGCTAGTAGGTGTCTGAGGCTGGATCCACCGGACTCTGGGGCTAACAGTCCTAGTCCGCCACCTAGCCATTCTAAGGGGCAAGTAACATGATCTATTGAAAAAAAGAAACTCATAAGATTTGATATCAGAGGGCTTAGCTTTGGATCCCAAGTTCTACCGATTACTAGCCTCCTTGGAGGAGGCAAGGTCATGTCATGCCCCTTAACTGAGGAGATTAAAGTAGATAAATTCTAAACTTTCTCACAGCTCTAAATTATGTGATCCTAGGACCTATGCGTTCTTTACTATTTCTACAGTTTTGATTGATTGGCTGAAATATAGGGAAGTTAAAAACCAATAGGGGGATTTAGAGGTAATACTCATACCTATCCTATCACAGCCTCTAATTCGATGCCTGACCTTTCCTTTTAATAAGCTATTATAAGAGAAATCAGATGAAAATGAACACTTCTTGGTATATTTTGGCACACTCAGGAGTTGCTAGAATTAACCTGGATGGAATGAAAGGTTAAGGTTCCTCAGTGACACATATCCTTGGATGTTGTCTGAGGAGGTTTCCTCTGAGGAGGATCTGGGATCACCCTGTGACCATTCTGAAAGGGATCATGGGCATTCAGGTACCAACCTAGAGAAGAACAGAGTTTCAGACAACTGAGGCTTCTCTATTGTCCTTCCTCTTGTTTTCCTCTTCAAAGAGGAAAAAAAAAAGTGATTGAAAGTGATTGCATTCCACAAATACATCTGCAGACCTGCTAAATACCAGACATTCGGGAATACACAGGCAAAAACAACACAGTCCAGTAAATGCCTCACTGAGTTTGCATTCTACTGGAGGCATTTATATTCTCCTAATTGGAGCTAAAGAAACAGGGAGGGAAGGGAAAGAACAATACACATTCTGACAAATTCATAGAATATAGACATTTATCCTGAGCAGGTTTCTTAGACAAGCTGCAGCAATGTCTGCTGCAAACTCAGTTGGACGATAGGGAAGGGCGATAGACAGAACACCATGAGAAAAGGGATCAAGATTTAGAATTCAGGTTTTTCCATAAATCCAAAGACCAACAAGGAACCATCATAGATACATAAAGGGTTAGAGTTTTTTGGCGGGTGGGATATTGTTGGAGAGGTTATTTCTTGAGCATCAGGAACTACTGGTGTAGAAAATCCCTCCAATTATGATTTCATTATGATAGCAGACTGGGGTAGAAAAATTCCTTCCAACAATACTAATGAGCAATTAGTTGGGGACTTAGAGGGTTGCCCTCCTGGACACTGAAAATTTAAGCGATTTGACCAACATCACACAGCCAGAATATATCAAAGGTAGGACTCAAACCCAGCTCTTCCTGATTCTAAGACTAGACCTCTAGTTATTATATCATAATACTTTTCAGAGTTAGATGTTTTAATATTGGGGGGAGAAAAATAACCACCACCATGAGTCTTGATGAGGCAATAAGTCAGGGAGATGGATTCAAATTTGACTTGAGACAATTACTAGCCATATAAGCCTGGTCAAGTTACTTAACCTTTGTCTTCCTCAGTTTACTCATCTGTAAAGTGAGGATAATAATAGTACCTATCTCCCAAAGTTCTTGTAAGGATCAAACGTGATAATACTTGTAAAATACTTAGCGAAGTGCCTGGAATGTGGTAGGAAACTAAATGCTTCTTTTCTTCCTTCCTTCCTTCCCTCAAATGAGATACACCCAACAACGATATTGGTTTATTTTAACATTTTATACATGGTTCCTACATGTAAAATACATTTTTAATTTGTTTCCTGCATTAAATAATAAATTTACACCAAGATAGTTTAAAAGATGTGTGTGCAGGTGTGATTTAAACAAGGTAAGACATTCAATTTTATATTCTATTCTTAAATCTTTGTTTAGAGGAGGCAAAGCTACTAAGGTTTGTAAAAGAATTAGCTGACATCATTCTGACTCTAGAAGAAGCAGGCTCCAACTGCAGTGTCCAAAGATCTCATTAGGGCCCTTGGTATTTATGGCTGCCCCGTGGAACCATTGGCTTTTATAAAGCTATCTTGTTGACATTTGAAACTTAATTATTTGGGTGGCATTTTAAAACCCTGTGCCTAAAGAAGGAAGCAAAATATGATCAATCAGAACTAATTAAGAAAGTTATACATAGATCAAGTCGCAAGAGGATGAAGTCAGAAAGGAAGTCAGCCTTTTTATTTATTGTTCTGTTAGAAATAACTTCTGTTTATTCCTGAGGTCACAGTGAAAAATTTAAAAATGGAACTCACTAAGCATATTGATTTCATTTCATGTATGAACTAGTCCTGCGATATTTACATTCCTCTTCAAAATATTGTCCTGTTCCACCCACCCATCCATTTTGACTCCTGAGAAAGAGCTCCAGCTGCTGGTCTCTTTTTCAGCAACCTGCATCCTGGATAGCTTCTTTGAAGAAAGCATCTTGGGAACCTGTCATCTATTGATTATACCCACAAATTGTCTTCTCTTTTATCTGGAACTATCATTCACTTTAAGGCTAAAGAAGTTAATACCTACCAGTACATCCTCTGTTCAGAGTGGTTTTGTTTGGTTCTTCTTATTTTCTCTTTCATAAAATCAAGGAAAGTGAGTGGTTAGAACAAGCTCAAACCTAGAGTGGAAAGTAAGGCCCTGTTCATGCTATGTCTTTCTAGATCTATCAGCATAATCAGGGCTGTGCTGTTTCAACAATCTGTTGGTATTCTAAAAATGAGAACAATGACCTTTGTGTTAATTAGTTGATGCCAAGAGCCTACTGAGATAGGGAGTACAGGACTTAATGGGACTTGAGATTATACATTCTAATCGTAGCTATGGCAGTTATGCCTAATGTTAATTATGAGATCAAATAAACATAGTTCCATGCTAATATGCGTTTTTAATTCCTTGTCCCTTGCTGAGGTGTTCATGTGCTCTCGACTTAGCTTTCAATACAGCAAATGGCATGGGAGGACTCCTGTCTGTCCATTCCTAAGGACACAAAATGTGTACATGGCATTATCAGGATACCTGGATATGACTGCAGCCTAGCAAAATAAAATATTGTCTATGAAACCTGAATTTGACTCTATGCTTGAATTGCCCGGGTCTTTTTATTAGAACCATTATTCACATTTAAGTTAAGGGAGTGAACATTTGGCAACAAATCATCTGTCCAGAGATGTTTGTTTGCTCATTTCCCCTTTTCTCTTTAGATGTTGGGATGGTTACTTGTTTGAGGGAGGGAGAGACTGTAGTCACATCCTGGCTGAGTTCTTCCATAAAACACATCTGGAATTTTTTTCCCATCCAGAAATGAATTATTAAAATTTAACAGCTTCTCCAAAAGAACCAAAAGCATACCAATTCCTCTCTGGTCTCTACTCCAGACTCCCTAAATTTCTTTTTTTTTTTACAGTAACAGTACCATTCCTCGGGAGCCATCTCACCCCCAAAAGATTTCTCCTTCCCCTGTAACTCCTTTCTTTGATTGGTCAATTCCTTCTGCAAGCTTCATCTTAAAGAAGGGACAAAGTCAGCCATGTTCTTTTCATTCCTCTCTGGCCCCAATCTTACACCTCTAAACTTCTTTCTCCACCATGCCCTTTTTCTCTTACCTCAGCTTCTTTTGTGTTGTCTTCCCCTTCTTGCAATTATAATATAATACTCTTACAGGCCTTCTTTTTGCTGTACTCACAGCATTTATCACAGTATCTGGGGCATAGTAAGCACTAAATAAATACCTGTTGACTTGACCAATCATCCTAAGAAACAGGTTGGTTAAGGCATCCCAAATGTCAATTGTAACTGGTTTTTACAGAGAAGTGATGACTCTCTCTGTCTGATGATAGAGTTTGACTGAATATAAGGAAAATGCTAACAATTGGAGCTAAGCTCTATGTGAAATTGCATGCTTTACATTTTTTTTGTTTCTAAACACTTTATTTTATGAATAAATTTTAACTTAAAAACAAATACAAGCATTTTAGCCAATGAAGAAAAAAACAGTTCAAGCAAAAATAATAAGCAACAAAAAAAAATAAAATAAAATCTTTCAGGTAAAACCAAACAATGATAAGCAAAACAAAACAAAGAAAAACTAAAATTCTCAAAACAATTAGAACTTAAAATAGTGATTGGCAGTTGTACTGTAACTCCTGTTATTTCATAGGAGCCCAAGACCACAGATTTAGAGCTGGAAGGGACCTCAAAGGCCATCTCATCCAACCAACTCATTCTATCATTGATTGTAACTGAGCCTTAAGGAATTTTAGTGACTTGCCCAAAGTCACTGAGACAGGTAAGATTTGAAACCACGTCTGACTCCAAATCCATTGCTCATTCCATTGTAACATGTGGCTCATCCAAGAACCAAAGACTATGTTCATTCATTTTAAACAATTTTAAACACCTTGTTGGTGATGGAGTTTCATTGTTGTTGATGGTGAAGAGGAGTCCTAAAGTTATGTATCTAGTGCTGCCCTCTCTCCTGAACTCTAATCATGTATCTCTACCTATTAGACATATCAAACTCGGCATCTCAAACTTAACATCTCCATCATCTATAGCCCCAAACCCACCACTCCTCCGTATTTAAATAGTGCTAATGAGGATAACACAATCTTTCCAGTAACTCAAATTTACAACTTTATATTCCATTATTTCACATATTCAATTACTTGCCAAATCTTCTTGTTTCTATCACTTCCCCACCCAACATTCCTTGCATCCAGAACCTAGGAATAATTTAATAAAAGCTTTTTCATTCATCCAAGTATAATAAATATAATAACAATAATAAAAATGCATATCCCAAAGTAAGGAATGATGATCATAATTTCAATGCTAACTCATAAGCCTGCAAACTTACAGCATCCCTTCTGCATTGAAATATTCTAAGACAACTAAGAACAAATCTCTCTGGATGTGATATTTATTTAGTAGATTGCAGTCCCAGGTACTTTCTTAGATTCACAATGGGATGTCAATGATAATTTCTAAGTGCCAGATGGGGTTCCACCCTATGCTATCAGAGCTTCGGATTTTCTTTGTCATTCTCAGGCACCAAATGTGTTCTTCCAGGTGGGCCAGGAATCCCATTCAAGTCCTACTGACAATAGCAGGGGCTCAAGGCCAAAAGTCGCTGAAGAGTTATTATCTGTTTCTTACAAGTAGACATTACAGGCGGAAAGAAGAGGACGCTGAGGCAAGAAGAGGAAAGGATTTGAATCACTGGCTTTCAGTGAAAGGAAAAGTGTCATGAATGTGCAATGGGAAAATCATCTGAGTGGAAAGGGGAAGCAAGTGATTAGCTGCTGTTGCTGAAAGGGGAGGAATTCTGATTGAGGAGGAAGGCTCTTCCCTCAGTGAGCACTCAGATGAGCCAACTAGACAGCCAAGCCAAGAGAGGGAGAAGGTTCAAGTTCTATAGAACTTCCTATGGCCATCTAACAAGCCTCACTCTTTCTCTATGTATTTTTCAACAGCATATATATCTCTGAATTGCATTGCTGTTCACACCAAATCAACTCAACCAGAAGATTAATTTGTTTATAAAGTTTATATGGGGGGGGGAACCCAAGAAACACCTGTTGGGTTTTTTTTTGCTTGTTTTTTTTGGAGAGGGGAAGGTAGGGCAATTGGAACTAAGTGACTTGCCCAAGGTCACATGTCTAGTTTGTGTGTTTGTGCTTGTGTGTGTGTGTGTGTTTTAAGTGTCTGAGGCAAAATTTGAACTCAGGTCCTCCTGACTCCAGCGCCACTACTCTATTCACTGCACCACCTAGCCATCTCAACACCTGCTTCTTTTAAGGAAAGCATTGGAGTGAAATATTTCCTTTCTTTTTACAATAATTATGTTAATGTGAAACTTTGCAGTTATCTCATTTCATCCCTACCACAACATTATGAGGTAAATAAGGCAGATATTTGTTATCCCCATTTTATAGATAATAAAATTGAGGCTCAATGTGTTAGGATTGACCAACTCTCCCTTGTACAAATATACAGATATTCCATGTTGTCTGACCATGAATGACCAGAGGTTCTTAACCATTTTTGTGTCACCTGGTGAAGCCTATGGGCCCCATCTCAGAATAATGTTATCAGTGGAAAGAAATCCTAAATTTCAGTTAGAAGTTAATGACAATAAAGCTGTAATTTTTTTTTTGCCTTCCAAGTGCATGGACTCCTCAAAATCTATCCATAGACCCATTGGTTAAGAATCTCAGATCTAGACTAAACTCTTTGCCTAGGGCATTTGGGTTCTCCAGGTTCTATCTGAGGGTTTCCCTTCTACCCAACATACTACTGTGGCTTCTTTCCCACTGATTAAAAAAAGTCATCTTTGATATGTCACATTCTTACCTGGACAGTAAATATTTCTAAATCCAAAGAGACTGATGCCATTAAAAAATACTATTAATGTATACTATCACAAAATTAAATCATATATAAATGTAAATGCTAGCACATTTCTTCAGCACTCTATTTTTTATAAAGCAGTTTACATATGTGATCTCATATGATCCATGCCACACCCTATGAAGCAGGTGCTATTATTATTCCCTTTTTACAAATGAGGAAATGGAACCTGAATGAAAGGACAAATGACTTGTTGATTAAGGGACAAGGAAGCTAGGAGGCAGATTATATAGAGGGCTGGACTTGGATTCAGGAATACTTGAGTTTAAATCCTGACTTTGCAAAGCACCACACACACACACACACACACATATGCATGTATACACACATAATACATGTGTATATTTATAAACACACATATATACATGTATGCATTTGTGCATGTATATATATTTTTTGTGTGTCATAGACC
The DNA here is from genome assembly GCF_028583685.1 of Petaurus breviceps papuanus. Lineage (NCBI taxonomy): Eukaryota > Metazoa > Chordata > Mammalia > Diprotodontia > Petauridae > Petaurus > Petaurus breviceps. Next base: position 12,491,100 of record NW_027187324.1, on the reverse strand, counting down.
TCTCTAGAAATCTGGTGAAATCTATGGGCCCCAACTTAGAATAATGTTATCAATGGAAAGAAATCCTAAATTTCAGTTATAAATTAATGACAATAAAGCTGTAATTTGCAACTTACTAGACTTACTAGCTGTGAGACTATGTAAAGTGCTATGTAAATGCTATTTTAACACCAGCTATTATTGTCCAGAATCACACACACACACACACACACACACACCCCTACTATTACATGTTTGAGGCAGAAGTTGAACTCAGGTATTCCTAATTCTTAAGTCTCACAATGTTCACACCATGCTGCCTAGCTCCTCAAATCCCTACTGTATTTCTGGGTAGAGGAATTTAACATATACTCATTTCAATTTCTGGAACTTTAGCTCAAGGTAATTGCTATCCCCTTGCAGTTTGCCCTTTCTTACCTTTCACCCAAGATAGGAAGGACTTCACAGTTTTTCCACAACCTGCTTTACTAAAAGAAATATAAATTTTGCTTTCTATAAGGAAACTCTGAAATTACAAGGAACTTCAGAGAGATAAAGAGAAAGAAAACACTTCTATAAGAATACAGCCTCAAAAAATAAATTAGAAAAGTACCTGGAGCCACATTTTCAGGGTGCTTGAAGAAAAAGCAAGCTACTAAAGAATACAAATTCTTGTTGCAAGTGAAAGATGAATTACTTGAGACTCCCAGCCCCACCCCACTGGCCACTTCTCTCTCTTCCATACACGGTTCAGCTGTACCTATTTGGCATTATTTCCCTACAGCATCAGAATAAATAAGAATAAAATGTGATGCTTGTATATGCTCCCTTTTTTCCAATGAGTTCAATAGTCTTAAAACATATTATCCCATTAATCTTCCCAACAGTTGGGGAAAAGGAAGTGACAAGTGTGAGGGTTTCCATTTACAAACAAAAAACGAAGAAATAAAAAAGTAGAATGGGTTGGCCTAAAGACACTGCCCAATTAGTAGCAGAGTGGAGGCTGAAAATTAGGTCACACAGATGATGGTTGTTTCATGGACTTTAAAAGGCAATTATAAAGGTACAATTGTTGCCAATTAAAGAAAAATAAATTATATTTATCTGTAGCTTTCTAATAGTATACCTTCTTCAAAAAGGAAAAAAAAATGATGCTCTCCAAGACACATAGTAGTCTTTGTTCTTAATTCAATTATTAAAAAAAAAAACTTTTTTTGTTTGTTTTATTGATAAGTGTTGTATTTATGTCATCTCTAGATGTACTCCCCCCTGAAGGAGCTATAAAAAAGATAAACAGTCAAACATTTTCTGACAGTGAATACAATGCTCTGTGGCCCAGTCCTCCACCTGTGCAAAGAAAGGAGGGAGAGCCTCATCTCTTCTCTAGATCTAAGTTTTAGCAAATGTTTAGCTTTGTGATCTTGGAAAAGTCACTTGACCTCCTTAGGGCTCAGTTTCTTAAGCTATAAAATGAAGGGGGCTGAACTAAATGTTTACTGAGGTATCTTCCAGCTCTAGATCAATAGTCCTAAGAATCCTTAATAGGCACCTACGTGTAAGGCATCGTGAGAGCTGTTAGGGCTTCAGAGATGAACAAGCAACAGTTCCTGCCCTCACAGAGCCTGTAGTATACTGTAAGATATATAATATAAACAAGCACAATAAGAGGAGAAATTTGATGGGAAATAACTCTTTCAGGTAGTGTGGGGGGGGGGGGGCGGGGGGAGCGGGTAACGAGGATGGAAGCTCCAGAGAAGGGCTGCCTACTGAACTGAGTTGGTGGGGGCACAGTAATACACTGGAGATGCCCATGAGGGATGAGGCCAAGCAGTCTTTAATCATATGCGGGCTGATACAAATGAGTTATTTTGGGGAGGTCAGTGCTGAAGAACTACGGTGACATTCTAATCAGATGACCCTTGGTAACGGCTACCATACAGAGCTTGGGAGAGGCTGGGAGCAGAGGTCAGCTAAGATTGAAGGAAAGAGCTTTATGGATGAATGAAGAAATGAAAAAAGCACTTATTGAGCTACAAGTGCCAAGTACTATGATGTACACTAACAATACAGATAGAAAACCAAGAAGTACCTGCTTTTAAAGGGTTCATTCTATAGTTGGGGGAAATAACATATATAAGAGTATTGTCTTGACTTGCACATGAACTGAATTTAAATAAGGCAGAGTTGTGCAAGACTGGTACCTTCACTCATAAGAGGGTTTCATTGCAGGGTGGACAGAAAGGTTTGGAAGTCCCTCAACAAGGGACATGGCAAGGGCCTGTTAGGGTGTATTGCTAGGCCAAAGGGCAGATGACAGCGCTATGGTGTCCAGTACTGTTGTTTGGTTTCTGTTGAGAGAGACAGAGAAACAAAGAAGAGGGGAAGAGAGGAGAGGAGTGGAGGAAGGGAAGGGAAGGGAAAGAGAGAGGCACAGAAAAGAAAGGAGAAGAGAGAGGGAGAGAGAAAGAGAGAGGGAAAGAGATGGGGAGTGAGAGAGACAGAGACAGAAAGACACAGAGGGAGAGGGAGAGAGAGTGTGTGTTTGTGTCTCTGGCTGTCAAACTGCCCCACCACCACTGTGCCACCGCCTCCCCCCCACTCCCAAACACATACACACAGAGGGAGGCAACCATAAGCATTTGTAATTTGCATTTCTTCCTAACGTGTCTCGTGAGGATCTTTGGTGGATTTTGTGTTTTTACAGATATAGCAGACCAAAGTAGGAGGTGATCAGGGATGCTCTGTATCACAACTTCAGCCTGAGAAGGTAACTGAAATTCCTCTGGTGTGCTAACTCCTTTGTACTAGAAAGGGAAGCTTAGGAGTGACTGTTGATTTATGACAGTATTCTCCCAGAATTCCTAGCCTATTTGAAGCTCAACTAAATTATATTTCACTTATCATAACCCACATCATCAATGATAAACAATCCCCCATACGTAGAGAATGGCTACAATTTTTCATCTTTTACTACAGGGGTCTCCAGATTTCTTTCACAATGTATTTGCTCAGAGCTTTGACTTAACACTTTTTTAAATCCCTAAAACATTTCCATTCTTTGTACTGTACTTTAGATCTTTTGGATGTTTTGTGATCTAATATTATCTGAAATGTAAAGCAACTTGTTTCTATTTTATTTCCTTTTCATGACATATTAAAATAGGAAAAACGCACAAGGAGAAGTGATTACAGACCCCCATTGGAGCTGGGTTACTTTTATCCTCCGTTTTCATTTTTTTTTCCTCTGCTCCTTTCCCTTTTATCTAGAAACTGAATATAGAGAAGTAATTAGTAAAGATGTAATTCAAAAAGAGGGCAATCTTTAAAAGTTGCTTATAATAACATGGAAAAGAAAATTCTACTGCCCTCCTGTCTAAGTCATACCTCTATGGGGGGAATATCCCTGTGATCACTGTTTGGAAGGTTGAGTGTTAGCACTTACACAAATCATAAACCATTTTGAGTTTTCAAGGATCTTCTTACCTAGTTTAGCATCTAGGTGAAAAAATCATGTTAATTTCAAAACCAAGTCCCCGAGATAAACAACTTGATTGGTGAACCTAATTTGCTGTAGAATTACTCAGAGGATATACCTGCCTATTGAACATGATTTCAGAAGTCAGGAGGAGGGAAGAGAAAAAACAACCTAGCCAAAAAATACTTCACACACTTACTAATAACTCAATTTCTTTATGCAAGAGACAATGCTTTACATCGCACAATTATATAGGATTACATGCAAAGAACCCCTGCAAAGGTAACATGTTGAATATAATTCATACTAAATTGTAAATAGGGGGCATCTAGGAGGCAAAGTGGATAGAGTGCTGTGCCTAGAGTCAGGGGGACTCATCTTCCTGAGTTCATCTGGCATAAGACACTTACTAGCTGTGTGACCCTGGGCAAGTCACTTAACCCTGTTTGCTTCAGTTTCATCATCTGTAAAATGAGCTGGAAAAGGAAATGGCAAACCACTCCAGTATCTTTGCCAAGAAAATCCTGAATGAGGTCAGACACAACTGAAACAAATGAACAACAACAAATTGTAAATGACTGTAATTAGATATTTCCATCAGAATACTTGATAGGTGGAAAGGCAACAGCAGAACACCTTCTAAAAAATACCTTGAATTAAGGAGAGGAGAAAATGGCATAAAGGTAAGAATAAAATGTTGAACAACTTTGATCATTTCACTATCCTTGAAGGTAAGGACACCAAATTAGTATTTCTGTGATCCAGATTATAATTCAGTATGTTTCAAACTATGTTCTGAGGAACATGGTATGTAACAGGGATTTGTGAGAAAACAGAAATAATATTTTTTTTGTTATTTTTTGTCTAGAAATTAAATAAAAATTTAACGTGTAGCAAAAATAAATATTACATGTGGCATTTTCTTGTCATGAACATAGGCTTAATTTACTCTGTTTTGGTACAAAACTTCCCTGATTTCTTTTTTATCCTGAGGCTTTTCCATATTACTGAGCCATCAGACCCAGATTTATAAAATCCAGAAGTATTTTGTGGCCATTTTGCTATGGAAAGTCTTCCTTTTATTTCCTTCATAGACCGTCTTTGTGACTTAGGACAGGCCATAAAAGCTCACTTTACCTCTGTTTCTTCCTGTGTGAAATACTATCATTGCTTCTACACCCAAATATTTCCGCAAGCAATTATGATAATCATATTATCAAACAGTTCGAGCTCACTAGAAGCAGCCAGTCAATCATCAATTCATATTAATAGAATGCCTTATGCCATATACCCAACTGTTTCTATTATCATTTATATTACAATTCATTCAAGCATAGTTTCCTATTGGACTTTGAAGATAAGGCATTGATATAGGATTATCAGTAGACTTTAACAACTGAGTGGTTAATTTTTTGGCTACCACAATACTTAAGGGTTCTTTTCCAAGTTATAGAGTTGTCTAAGTATTAATGTAAGGCATAGCCTTTATTTTTCTTGCATATATTTGCCTCCAATTTAAAATCACAGGAAGATAGATTTAGAGCAATAAGGACTGAAAAGTAACCTAGTTCAAGTCTCTCATTTATACTAAGGAAAACTGAAGCCCAAAGTAGTTAGGTGACTCATCTAAGGTCACACAGGTAATAAGTACAATGGCTAGGATTCAAATATAAGTCCTCTGGTTCTGAACAGCTAGGTGGTTCAGCGAATGTCAGGCCTAACGGTCAGGAAGATTCATCTTCTGAGTTCAAACCTGGTCTCAGACACTTATCACTTATGTGAGCCTGGACAAATCCTTTAACCCTGTCCATGGACCCTCATCTGTAAAATGAGCTGGAGAAGGAAATGGCAAACCACTCTCTGCCAAGAAAGCCCCAAATGGGTCATGAAGAGTCAGACACCACTAAACAATAACAACAACCTCTGCATTCTTTCCTTTATACCATGCTTCCTCTCATGACTTGTTGATGTATTTTTCACTTGTTTCCCCTGAGAAAAAAATGTTATCCAGGCACAAACTATTCAGTGCCTTTCCCACAGCTGCCACTCTCACAGTCAATCTATATCTATTGGGTTCCTTCTGTGGACAGGACATCATATGTGTTTATAATAAAGGAGCTAATGTCAGCCAATATTATCAGCAGTCTGACACTGTACAATGAGTGGAATTTGTTTATGCAAGATGTGTACCACCACCTATTTCTGAAAAGAAGGTTAACACATCCTGAAATTACTCTCTGCTTTTAGGCAGATTAGGCCAGGTCAGTCTAATTTTTTTATAGTAATTATGAAACTATAACACACTCAAATCCTCTTCTGAGACTAATTATGGCATGGAAATGATCCTGAATTTTCAAAGGCTATGTAAATGGAGCTCAGGCTTTAACTTGCTGTTGCTCAGGTGTTTTTCAGTTCTGTCTGACTCTTCATGACCCCATTTGGGGTCTTCTTGGCAAAGATACTGGAGTGGTTTGCCATTTCCTTCTCCAGTTCATTTTACAGATAAGGAAACTGAGAAAAGCAGGGTGAAATGACTTGTCCATGGTCACACAGCTAGTAAGTGACTGAGGCCATATTTAAATTCAGGTCTTCCTGACTCTAGGATCAGTGCTCTACCCACTGTACCACCTAGCTGCCCCAAGCAGCTCCCCCCAAGTTCAAGGCTCTTCCTGGAAAGTCCCTGTGGAGAACTGCCTCGTATGCCTGAAAAAACAAGGACCAGCCAAACCAGAGAGGCTGGGTATAAGTCAATGACTTTTCCAGTCACAGTAAGTCACAAAGGCATAGATGAATTGAAATCTATCTCTGTAATCAGAGGACCCAGGTAGAGAGCCTTCCTCTTATGCTTCCTCCCTGTGTGATGTTCAGCAATTTATTGAACCTCTCTGGGCCTCAGTTTCCTCATCTGTAAAACAAAGGTGGGTGTACACTTGATGATCTCTGGGGTCTCTTCCTGCAATCCTATGGACCCCAAATCTCCAGTGAAATCACAGATTCTTGCAGTATTAAAGTAGTAATTGAATAGTTACATAGTATCTAAATGAATTTTCATAGTTTTTTTTAATGGCAAATGTTCATTCCACCCAAGGAAGGCTGAAGTAGTTCAGGGGGGGAAGACAAAAGTATTTTAGTGTATTACAATAGCATTCTGAATCGATAGTGTGATCATGTTGTCAAAAAGTAATATGATCACTGTCTGGGTTAATAAATATATGCAGTATCTAAAACACAAGATGAGAGTGACCCACTGTTCATCAAATCCCATCTGAAATATCATGTTCTTTTTTATATCACATTCAAATAAGGCTAATAGATAGCTAGAATGAAGCTAAGGTAAAACGGCCATTGAGGGCAGGGGAGAGAGAAGAATTTAAATCATGTTATTTGTCAACCAATTAAAGTAACTGGAGCTATTTAAACTAAAGGAAAACTTAGGACAAATATAACACGAAGATGGGAAGACCAAGCACAGTGCTGGAAACAGATTATGGCAGATAGTGTCTACTGTCCAAAGATCAAGTTAGGTAAATATGGAGACTCTTGTCACCTAAAGTCTGGTGAATCAGGTCAGGAAGTTTTTGGTCATGGTAAGTCAGGAAGTATAAAAAGTATTTGATTTCAGTCCTAGTCTAAAGCTAGCCCTAATCTGCTTCTAAAGTGATAGTGGTGAAGTCATGGAGGGGGAAAGGATAAGGTATGAAGAATCACAAAATTTGAGATCCTCTAAGAATAATCATTTAACTACTTGTGTTCTTAATCCGAGATCTTTGCTCAATTAATGAAGACTTGATTCCTAAATTGGAACTAAATTGCATCCATATTGACACTCTTCATATAAAACAAAAAACAACAAAAAGTTACAGATAAATGGAAGTACAGCTAGCTCAAAAATTCTTCAAAATGAAAAAAAAGAACTTGGTGGGATTGGTTATATTGTGAGCCAAGAGGCATCAAGAAATATTTCCTAGAACATCTGGTCTTCTCACCTTGAAGTGTTCACATTGAGTATTAGAGAGAGAAAAACATTAATGTAATTATATTTGCATCTTAATTGTCAACATGTGTTGGAAAAGATGTAGAAGAAGAATTCTAGGAAGAAACTGACAAGAGGTGTTCTTGAGTTTATTTATATCATGGACCCCTTTGGCAATCTGATAAAGCATATGAACCCCTTCTCAGAATAATTTTAAATTCATAATTTTAAAAAATTGGAATACAAAGGAAGCCCATTCTATTGAAATCAAAATATAATTTTCATCATCCTAAAGGAGTCCATAGACCCCAGATTTAAGAACCACTGCTCCAAACCAAGTAAACCTTGACATGTTGAGACTTCAATATGAAGATGGGCAATGGGGGAAAACTGAGAATACTGCTTTGAAAATATAAGTAGTTTGGTATAAAAAATATATAGTATATATATTTATAGATATATATACTCAGAAGCTTCATGTTTACATATCACAAACACAAGAAGAGAGTCAGAGGACATTGGACATGGAAGCTCTGAAAATCATTTTAAAAATTCAATCAACTAGTTTTAGGATATAAGAAAAAATAAGTTACCGATATGGGAATCTTTTCAGAATTACTTTTCTGCAGTCAGAAAATTGACTGATCAAAGGTCAAAAAACAACATACTTGCTTTGGCAGCACATATACTAAAATTGGAATGATACAGAGAAGATTAGCATGGCCTCTGTGCAAGGATGATATGCAAATTCATGAAGCATTCCATATTTTTCTCAAGGGATTGTGGAACTGAATGTTGTAAACTAAAAGAAAATAAATTTTAAAAAAAACAACAACATAAAAGCAGGGAAAGAAGAAATTTCACAAAATACAACAGTTACAATCCAACCTCTTTAAATAAGCAATTGACTCTGAAAACTGGGAAGTGGATCAGTATAATGATATTGAGGTTTATAGAGGTTTAACTGATTTTTTTTAGTCATTTTAGAGACAAATCAAAGAAGTCTAGAAACCACCACAGTCAATAAATACATGAGCTCCTTGCCAGTTAAAGAGACATAGCATGCAAGAATAACACTTGTTAATAATATAAGCTCATCTGCAAAATATTGTACATGAAGAGAATGGAACCTTACAATCAAGGAATATCTTATCATTAAAAGAATAAATAAGCCAGATCATCCTGAAAGCATTTGTAGAGGGTACAGGACTTTACAGCCCTTTTAGATTATGATGATCATAACAATGACAATAGCTCAAAGAAAAGAAGATTCCAAAATACTAGACCACAAGATGAAGTGTTTACAAAAGGCGGGGAAAAGCCACCATGAAGACATTGGCAACTATTAGTTTAATTAGTATAATCAAGAATCTCCCAAGTCATCTTCTAAGCTGAATATGATCTTTCCCTCTTCAAATTTTCTTAGTACATTTCATCTAAATTTCTCCTTTTTTCTTATAATAGCTTATTTTATATTTGTTTATGAATGTGTCATTTCATTTCCATTTCCTTGTAATTTCTTTTTCTTGTACCCTTGATGGTAAGTATGTTGTCATTTTTTATCCTTGAATTTCCAGGCTTCATGCAGTCCTTTGCATATGGTATGCTTTTTAATACATGTTACTTCCATCTGGATAAAGTTCTGGACTAATAATCAGATGATGTAGGTAAAAGTTCCAGTTCTGCTACTTTCTAGGCATGTGACCCTTGGTAAGTCACTTAATTTTTCTGAACCCGTTTCCATATCTATAAAACATAGATAATAATACTTGTATTTATTGTTCAGTTGTGTCTGACTCTGTGACCCCCATTTGGGGTTTTCTTGGTAGGAATACTGGAATAGTTTGCCATTTCCTTCTCCAGTTTATTTTACGAATAAGGAAACAGGCAAATATAGTTAAGTGACTTGCACAGTGTCCCAGAGCTAGTAAGGGTCTGAGGCCAGATTTGAATTCAGGAAGATGAATCTTCCTGACTCCAGGCCTGTCATTCTTATCTACTGCGCCCCTTACCTGCCCTTTTTATAAAATTAGGGAGAGACTTTCAAGCCAAGAACAATGACATTTTTCATCACTTTGTTCCTAGCTAGTACAGAGCCTTTTCTATAAGTACCTAATCAATGTGTGTTATATGATAAATTGTTTCTTATAGTCTGAAGTTTCCTTTGATTATCTCCACCCTCTGACTGATTTGGTTCAAATAGAGTGAGGCCAAATGCAGAAAGCATCCCAACTTTCTTGGCCATCTTTGTGCCTTCGTGCTAACTCTATTCCTCCTCCCCATACCTGGAATGCACTCACTCCTCACTTCTGCCTCGTAGAATCCCTGATTCCCTTCCAAGCTCAGTTAGTGCACCATCTTGTGCTTGAGTCCTCTCCTAGACATCTCCACTGCTAGTACTTCCTCATCCAAATGACCATGTATTTATTTAGTATATATTATGTGCACGCACACACACACACACACACACACACACACAGGTTGACTTGTTGCAATAGAATGTAGACTCTTTCGGGTCAACAAGCACTTACTATGTTGTAAACCCTGGTAGTAGAAATGAGAGGAGAAAGACAGTCCTTGACCTCAAGGAGGTTACATTATAATGAGAGAAGATAGCACATAAAGAAAGTTGAAAAGGGTAGGGTGTGAGGGATGGAGGAGAAGATTCTGATGGGGCATGTGGTAGAGAAAGTTTAGAGTAAGGCATAGATCTCAGAGAGGTATGAAAACAATCCTATCAGGGCCTGATTCATTTTTTCTATGTATTCCTAAAGATTACACAGTAGGTTCTTAATAAAAGGTTAATGACTGATTAATTTTTTCACCCAACTCCAGATGCACTTGAGATAGCTAAATGGACCTTCTTTAACTGTTGCTGATGATGAGTCAGACAGAATTATCTTCTAACCCCATCTCAGCCCCTGATGCAAAGGGCAATGCTTTCCTAGGCTCTTGTCCTATGGAAGGAACTTGGACCAGAAGCTAGAATGTGAGCTTCCTTATTTTCCACTTAGAATACCTCTCCTTTCTACTTCCATTCTCCCCTGTTGGGCTAGCTGTATAAATATCCCTTTGTCCCCACAATGAGCAAATTAATTACATATGTCTCCTTCTGCTAGAGCCTGCAGGCAAGTGTGCTGCTGACCCCATAGGCAAACTGAAATTCTCCTTGAAGAAAATATTCCAGCTGTTTCTCATAAGCAAACATATCTAAACATACTGGCCTATTTTGAGTAATTAAACTAGAGATTCTTAACCTGGGGTCCCTGTTCTCCCATGGATAGATTTCAAGAGGTATAAGTTGGAGGGAGAAAATAATTACATCTTTATTTTCACTGACCGTTAACTGAAATTCAGCATTTCCTTCAATTATTTAAAAAAGTTCTTCTGAGAAGGAATCCATACACTTCACCAGACTGCCAAAAGACTCCATGTCTGTCTGTCTCTGTCTCTGTCTGTCTGTCTGTCTGTCTGTCTCTCTCTCTCTCTCTCTCACACACACACACACACACACACATACACACAAAACATTGACTTGAATCAGTTTTCTCTATACAGAAATGCCACTGATTTATTTTTGTTAGAGTACACATAGCACTTTCCTGAAATTGTCACCAGACTATCCCTGACCACAAGATGGGGAGACTAATTCCAGACGTCTGCCTTCACTGGGTTCAGTGCCTAGATGGGAATGTCGACACTGTCTGAATATTCCTCTGGCATGTCTTAGCCCCAAAGTGCAGTTAACAGGAACGGACACTTCTAACTTTAGCTCAATCGTGAGAGTAGCTTTTTTGAGCCAACGACAGCAAATTATCGCAGTGTGGGTGGTGTTAGTGACAGTTGAGTGAAACCATAGACATTTGACACTCTGTAGTGTAGAACTTTATTCACTCCTCTCTAGCCGCTAAGAGTAGTAACTGCTGCCAAAGCTGGGGTTTTCCATTTGGTATTCCAGGATACAATTACTGAAAGAAAACCTGGCTTTGGTTATTACTCATTTCAACCCATATTTTCTTTTCATTTTCTGTGGCTCTCGCTTTCTCCTCTCCCTTCATGCATATTTGATTATCTCTGCTCCCTGTTAAAAAATTAGTTCTGTTTCTTCCTGAGATTTTGATTACATCTATAAACACTACAGAGAAGTCTGTAGTGCCACACATTTTCTAAGCACGTTAACTTGCCACTAAAAAAAAAAAAGTCTAGTTCTCCAGAGTGAGGAAAACTGAATGAAAAGATAACTGGAAAAGGAAAGGCTAAAAGAAACACATTATTAGATCTACTCTAGACTCCAAGTACAGTGAATAATATTTTATTTGGAGGATGAGTTACTACAAGTTGTTTTTCCTTAAAAAATTGTTGTGGCTATTGACTTAGTTCTTAAGGGAGATGGGTGAATTGACAAAGTCATTTTCCCCTATGCATTAGTAATACTACATTCCAACAAACAAGAGATTCTTCTAGTCTTGCTAAATATTCATCATCCACAATTCAAGGTCATGAAGTAAATGCAAATTAATCCATCTCTGAACTAGGAAAACTTTCCTGAATCAGGATCAATTCGTAGTCAATCTATGGGACAGAAAAAAATCACATTTTTTAGTCATTCAAAGAATAAATTTTAGCGCCTGTTTTGGGCAAGTCACTATGTTGAATTATAGGGGATTTGGGGTCCTGTCCTTAAGGAGCTTACAATCAAGTGGAAGATCACGAGATGACAGATTTGAAATTGAAAGAGACCTCAGAGTTCACATTATCTCCTCATTTTAGAGATATAGCAGATGCCAGATTTGAGATAAGGCATAACCATCTTCAACTTTTCATAGTCTTTCTTCCAAGTTCTAGTCTCATATTTCCAAGTGGTAATATGAGACTGGTAATGTGGGACTAGGAAAAATCTGATTGTGACCCTTAGGAAAAAGTGATAGCTTTTGATGACTCTCTTTAGAGGGAGATCAAAGCAGCCACATGTAGACCTGACTTCACCAACTAAGAAGTATGCTGTCTTTCCAGAATGTTTCCAAAATGTGATGAGAAACTTGTTGGTACTCATCCTTCTTATTATATTTGCAGATGGGAGAAAATTTGAATGATTATAAGCTACTACATTAGGTGACAACATAATTTTTTTTTGGTTTTTTGTGGGTTTTTTTTTTTTTTTTTTGCTTTTTGCTTTTTGGAGGGCGGAGGTCAGGGCAATTGGGATTAAAGTGACTTGCCCAAGGTCACACGGCTAGTAAGTGTTAAGCATCTGAGGCTGGATTTGAACTCAGGACCACCTGTCGCAAGGGCCGGTACTCTATTCACTGCGCCACCTAGTGGCCCCAATCAAAATTTTAAAAATATATATTTCAATGAGCTGAAATAATGAACTTAAAACAAAAAAGAAGAACTTTAACCAGGAAAATATAGACTTACATGGTTTAAATGACCTCTCTATGCATGTGACTACCAAGTCTATCTCTACTTACTACCTTTCCCCAGTTCTAGTCCCTAACTACCTATCAGACAGTTCAACCTCAAATAGGTCCTAAATTGAACTCATCACCTTTCCTACCTAGCTTCCCTGGGTATGCAGGTGAAATCAACATTTTCCCAGTCACACATCTTTAGTATGACTCTTTACTCTAAATGACGGATTGCATATTTATCCTCCTTCCTCATGCCACACACTCAGTTAGTTGCCAAATTCTGTCCATTTTGTTGCTGAAATATCTAGAGCTGTTTTTTCCGCCCCTCTGAAAGGAAGAGAAGCTCACTGTGCATAAAGTTTTTCTCTGCCAGCAACACAATGAAAATTTCTCTTACCCTCCTCTTGATGAAATAAATAGGGGTAAGCAGGGGTAAAAAGTATAACAATAACAGTAATAGAAGTCACATAGCACTTGAAGACTTACAAGGCACTTCGCATATGTTATCTCATTCAATCCTTACAACAACCCTGTGAGGTAGATACTATTATTATACCCATTTTACAGATGAGGAAACTGAGGCAGACAACCATTATGTAATTTGCCTAGGGTCACTCAGCTCATAAATTATCTGAAGCCATATTTGAGCTCAAGTATTGGACTCAAGTCCAATTAAGTACATCCAGCTGCCTTTGATAGAGAGAAATTTGTTTTGTTTTGTTGATTCTTTTTCCCCCACCACTAAGATGGAAGGACAGGGATGGTAATAGTTATCTTTCCTACTTTAAGGACCATTGGAAACAATTAGCTAAGACAAGATGGAGCATCAGGCCAAACCAGGACCTCCATGGAGACAGTGTAACTGGGAGCCATATGGAGAAAAATGAACCATAGACCATATACACAAGTGAGATGAACAGGGAAAGAATACAATTATCAACATAGCCTCAACCCTGCACTAAAGGCCTTCAGCCATGCTACTCCTTGCCCAGGAGTGTACTTTGGCTACAGTGAAAGACTGAGCCAATCCATGACTTTCCTTGTCAGAGATGTGAAACTTGGAGGGACTAATTTTCCAACTTTTCTTTGACAAAGATGGGAGGGGAGAAGGAGGGCATTAGAAGGACATTTAAGAACTTAGCTAACATTACTTTCTGCTCCTTGATTTATTTTTCCATTTTTGTTATAATTATTTTAATGTTTCAATCTAGATACATACAAAGAATAAGCAAAGAAATCCCTAAACCCGAATTAACTTCTTTTAAATTTTATTTTATTTTTAATTTATAAAATGAAATAACTATTTCCATAACATAGTAGTATAATAAAAATATGATTGCACATATATCTTACTTTTAAATATATCATGAATTTATCATGTAAATTTATTTTCTTCCCTAAGCCCCCCACCCTAGATGTGGCTACAATTAGACACAAATATGTGTGTGTATATATGTGTGTGTGTGTGTGTGTGCACAAAATCATTTTTATACATACTTCTATTTATCAATTCTTTCTCTGGATACAGATAGTGTCTTCATAAATCTTTTGTAGTTAATTTGGGTATGCATAATAGTCAAAATGACTTAGTTCAAAGTTGTTCTTAAAACAATATTATTACTGTATAAAACATTCTGTTGATTCTGCTCATTTTGTTCTTCATTATTTTGTCCATGTTTTTTTCTGAAATCATCCTACCTGTCATTTCTTATAGCACAGTAGTATTCCATCATAATTCTATACCACAACTTATTTGGCCATTCCCCAGTTGGTGGGCATCCCCACAATTACCAGTTCTTTCCCATCATAAAGAGCTGCTATAAATAATTATAAATATATAGGTTCTTTCTCTTTTCCCTAATCATCTTTGGAAATAGACCTCCTAGTGGTATTGCTTTGTCAAAGAGTACAGGCAGTTTAATATCTCTTTGAACATAATTCCAGATTGCTGTCCAAAATGGTTGACAGTTCATCAACAATGAATTGGTATCCCAATTTTTCCACATTTCCTTCAACATTTATCACTTTCCCCTTCAATCATTTTAGCCAATCTTAGTTTTCTAGCTGAATGGGGGAAAGTGAGTCAGATATGATTAAAGTGCTACTAATATGAACCCAAGTGCAAGAGGGTCTTTGGAGGTGTTTGGATCATAGGCTATAGGTCTCTTATAATTCATCTTCTTCCTACTCCCAATGCCATCATTTGAATTAAATTGCCTTTTTTCCTCTTATCTAAACTGTCTCTCCCTTTCTTAGTCCACTCTGCAAAGAGATTCCAGAGCAATCTTCTTAAGCTGTTTCTGTTCAAGTGATTTACCTGCACAATTACCTTTGATAGATCCTTTTTACCTACAGAATAAAATCACAGATAGTGAGAATTGGAAGGAACCTCAGAGGTTAAACCTGGTTTAACCCAGAGCTGAAAAGGAACACCCCCTCCCATCGTGCCTTCAAGTAGCCACTTCTCCTCCACTTGAAGACCTTAAGTGTTAAGGGACTGGCTACTAGTATCAAATAATTATCTATTCTATCATTGAATAGCTCTAGTTCTTAGGGATTTTTTTTCTTACACAAAACTGAAATCTGTCTCTGTTGGTTCCACCAAGTACTGATACTTTTTCTGCTATTGAGGACAAGGCAGAACAATTCTCTCTTCCACAGGACAATTCTCCCTTTGTTTGAAGACAGTCTCATATTCCTAAAGTTCTCTTTTCCAAGCTAACAATTCATTATTTTCTGACCAATCCTTGTCTGGCCTGGTTCCTAGAACTTGCACCATCCTCTTTGCCCTCCCTTCGACCCACTCTAGTTTGTAAAATATATTTTCTTAAAATGTGCCACCCAGAGTACACAATATTCCAGTTTTAATCTGACTAGGACAGAATGCAGCCTTCAAGAGAAACATTTATTAAATAATGAGTATGTGCAAGGCAGCCTGGTAAGTGCTAAGATCAAAGACAACTAAGTCCCTGTATTTAAATAACTGACATTATAATGGTAGGTTTGAAAAGTGTCTGCAAAAAATCATTCTCCTCTTAGTGTTACTCTCTAAACTACATTAGCATATTTTCATATTGACCCATCTTAAGTTTATAATCCACTAAAGCAGCTGTTATTTTTTACATGAATGATTTTCTAGCTACATCTACCCCATTCTATGTACTTGTGCAGTTGACTCTTTGGAGTCAATTTGGAACTTTACATTTAAACTTATTAAACGTCGTTTTATTAAATTTGACCCAAACTTCCAAATGAGGGGTTCCTAATCTTTGTTTTGTCCAAGTTCAATCATCTTGAAGTCTGGTGACGTCTGTGGGTCCCTTCTAAGAAAAAGTATCTTAAAGGCATAAATAAAATATATGTGATTACAAAGGAAACCAATTGTGCTGAAATAGTTATCAAGTATTTTTAAATTAAATTTTAAATTAATTTTTTAATAAAAATTAAATATTTTTAAATATTTAAAATAAATGTAAGTGGAAAGAAGAAAAGAAGTTAAAAATCCCCATTTAAGAAGATCAGAATCTTCTTGGGTCCCAATTTTGTCATCTAACACCTATCTATCCTGGGTTACTACCATCTGTAAACTTTTTTTGTCCTCTGTTAACTTCTTATCCTGGTCTACAAGAGTCCAGAGTCAGATTCCACTGTCCTATACCAACGTTATTTACACAAATTCTTTTCAATCAATCTGCATTCTGACAAAAATTTAATAGAAGCTATTCCCTAAACTTATTCTGCCTTCTCCTACCTCCATAAATTTGGGTATATGGTCCCTTATGCCTGGAGTGAAATCCCTCCACACCGTATTCTATTGAAATCTATTTTCCTCAAGGCCCAGCTAAAGTGTCACCTCCTCTCATAAAAACTTCCCTAATTCTCCCAGCTAGAAGTGATCCCTACATTTCAGTAGTTATGCCTGCCTCCCCCATCTCTTTCTCTGTCACACGCACATGCACACACACACACTTTTTCTCCCCTCTGCTCTCTTCTCAGATATCTCTCTTCTCCCTCTCCCCCTCGCTATCTCTCCACAAAATGACAGATATTCCAATTTGGAAAGGACCTCAGAAGCCACATAAACCACTTTATACCTAAAGAAGAATCCCCCTACAATATATTCAGTAAATGGCCACGTAGACTTTACTTGAAGACTTCACTACCGCTTGAGACAATCCATACCAAGGTTATATGCCACTTATTAGAAACTGGTTTTTGACATAGAGACTAAATTAGCATCTTTTCAATAGTTCTTTGCTCCTAATTCTTCCCTCTGGAATCAAACAGATCAAGACTAATACCTCTTCCATATGACAGTCTTTCAAACACTTGAAGATACTTCTCATGACCACCACCATCCCAAGTCTTCTATTATCTATACTAAACACTCCCCAGTTCATGTGAACTCAAGACCTTTCATTGTGCTTATTGTCCTGTTCTGGAAAATTTATCAATATCTTGCCTGTCATGTGCCCCAAACTGAACACAGTACTTCAAATGTAGTCTGATAAGGGCAGTGTACAGCAATGTTATTGGTAAATGGGACTAAATTTACTAAGCACCTACCAGGCACATGCTCAACATTTTGCAAATATTTTCTCATTTCATTGTCACAACAACCCTGGGAGATAGATGCTATTATTACCCCCATTTTACAGTGGAAGAAACTGAGGCAGACAGAAGTAAATTGTCCAGGATCACACAACTAGTAAGCATCTAAGACTGGGTTTGAATTTAGGAGTTCCTGACTCCAGGACCAGTGTTCTACATACACACTACACCATCTAGCTGCCCTAGATTATATGATTCACTTGGTACAACCTAAAATCACATTAGTTTTCTTAGCTGCCAAAACATTATTGGTTTATATTGAGTTTGCAGTTCACAAAAATTCTCAGGTCTTTGGTCTGTAAGCTATGGTCTAGCCTTGCCTCCACCATCTGCTATGTTTTTAGAGCCCAAATAAAATCCTATTTGATCTCTATTAAATTTTACCTGATTTTGTTTATCCCAAAGTTCTAGTCTGTCAAGATCTTTTTGAATTCTGAATGCCATCATGTATGCTAGCTATTCCTTCCTGATTTGTTTCAGCTGCATATTTCATGAGCATACCATCTGTGCCTTTATTCATGTCATTGATAAAAATGGTAAACAGTATTGGATCCAGTAGAGATCTTAGGAGTATTCCATTGGAGACCTATTCACAAGTTTACTATTAATAACTGCTCTTTGGATCTAGTCATCCAACCAGTTCAAAATCTACCTAATTGTAGCATAATTTAGCTTTCTTCCTATTTTCTACAAGAATAGAATAACAGCAGTTATCATTTATTTTGCTAAAAACCTCAGTAAACTCTATAGTATTTCTCTGACGTATCATTTTAGCAACACTCTCCAAAAAAGAAACAAAGGTAGTTTAACATAACCCATTCCAAAGAAAATTGTGTTGACTTGATAATAATTATTTTCTTCTTCAGATGTTCCCTAACCATTCCTTTAATATCTTCTAGAACTGTGGGTGGCTAGGTGGCACAGTGAATAGAGCAGTGGCCCTGGAGTCAGGAGGACCTGAGTTCAAATCTGGTCTCAGACACATAACACTTACTAGCCATGTGACCTTGGACAAGTCATTAATCCCACTTGCCCTGCCCCCCCTCCAAAAAACAAATATATATATATACACGTGTGTGTGTGTGTGTGTGTGTGCGTGTGTATTCTAGAACTTTACCAAGAAGGAAAGCCAAGCTCCCTGGCCTAATGATGCCATTCTTTTTCTCTTTATTTTAAAATGGGGTCATTTATCCATTGTATTCTTGCAGTAACTCTCCTGTTCTCCATGATCTTCCAAAGATGGTGAATATCATATCAG
Source organism: Petaurus breviceps papuanus (assembly GCF_028583685.1). Taxonomy (NCBI): domain Eukaryota; kingdom Metazoa; phylum Chordata; class Mammalia; order Diprotodontia; family Petauridae; genus Petaurus; species Petaurus breviceps. Next base: position 12,472,393 of record NW_027187324.1, on the reverse strand, counting down.
GCAGTTCTTTAAATATCCACTAGGAGGTATTTCACCTGGTCAAAATACATTCCACCTGGTACTGTGACAATTTCTGCATATGTGTTATTGCCACTATACTGTCCAGTTTTCACAGGCATACAACAACATACAACAGCTCTGTAGACCTTCAGTCTGGTAGTCAGTCTAATATCTCTTCTCTCCCATACTTTCCTTCAGAGCCTCACAAACACTGAGCTAGCTCTGGCAATGTGTGTTTGTCAGCCTAATTATCAACATGTGCATCCCTGGAAAGTACACTACCAAGGAAAGTGAACTGATCCACAGCATTCAAAACTTCTCTATTTGTTCCAACTGATGGTTCCAGCTTCCGCGTAGGGATGGTGTGGTGGTGGCTGATGGAGCGCCTGTGTTTTCTTGGTGTTAATTGTTAGGCCAAAGTTAGCACAAGCAGCAAAGAACTGATTCATACTTTGTTGTACTGACTAGCAAACTGAAGGTTTACAGAGTCATTGTGCTGACCTCATTGTTGTATGCCTGTGAAACCTGGATAGTATACCAGTGTCATGCTAAGAAACTGAGTCACTTTCATTTGAATTGTCTTAGGAAGATTCTGAAGATCATCTAACAGGATAAGATACCAAACACTGAGGTCCTTTCTTGAACTAAACTGCCAACCATTAAAATTCTGCTTCAGAGGGCACAACTCTGATGGGTTGGCCACATTGTTCATATGTAAAATGTATGCTTGTCAAAAACACTAATTTATGGAGAATTTACATAGGGCAAGTGTTCACATGGTGGTCAGAAGAAGAGATACAAGGACACTCTCAAGGTCTCTCTTAAGAACTTTGGAATTGTGTTACATGGGAGATATTGGCACAGGACCATTCAGCACAGCATGCCACATCAGAGAAGGTGCTGTGTTCTATGAGGAAAGCAGAATTGAAAGAGCTCAAAGGAAATGCAGGATGCACAAATTTGGAGAATCTGCCCCAAAAGTTCACATGGACTATTTGTGCCTGACCTGGGTGAGGCAGAGCATTCCAAGCTTATATTGATCTGATCAGTCATAGTGAGACACACTGAAACTTGACTATAGCATAGTGATGTCATTTCAGTCCTCTTCAAGAATGAGGGAAAACCAACCAACCATATTTTATTGCCTTTACTGGATCATAAACCCTTTAATAGAAACTACCACAGTGTCCTGCAAACAAACACTTGATGAGTTTTATAGAATTGATTGAAAATTCTAGACAAGGTTAGATATGACCATAAAGGGTCTAGAAATCACATGTTATAATAAAAGGCTGAAGAGATTGGAATTATTTAGCTTGGAAAATATAAGATAGGTACGTGGGAGGAGACAATATTAAAGGTTATTTCATTTTGTTGTTCAATTGTTTCAATCATGTTTAACTTTTTTGTGACCCCATTTGGATTTTTCTTAACAAAGACGCTAGAGTGGTTTGCCATTTCCTTCTCCTCATTTTAGAGATGAGGAACTGAGGCAAACAGGTGAAGTGACTTGCCCAGGGTAACACAGATAGTAAAGAGTCTGAGGCAGGATTTGAATTCAGGCTTTCTTGATTCCAGGTCCAGTGTTCTGTCCCCTGTGCTATCTAGCTGGCCCATTTCATTTACTTAGTTAAAATTTTTAGACACAGCAAGTAAAATATTTTGGCTGTGACAATATCATATACACAGTAACTTATTAGTAAAGTGTCTTCAAGGCACTAGGTCTTTTGCTAAATTCTGGAGAGAAAAGAACAAAAAAGAATTACTCCCTGCCCTTGAATTTACTTTCAGTCTTGGGGAACAGCATACAGTATACATATATGCTATTTTTCATTCATGTCTGACTCTTCATGACTCCATTTGCATTTTCTTGGCAGCTATTAGAGTGGTTTGCTATTTCATTCACCAGTTCATTTTACAGATAAAATGACATTTTATGGGGTAAAATGATTTGCCCAGGGTCACGCAGCTACCAAGTGGCTGAGGCCAGATTTCAACTCAGGAAGCACTCTATCCATTGTGCCACCTAGCTGCCCTATGTATGCATATAAGTAAATACAAAATAGATACAAAGGAAATATATAGTAATTGGGTAGAGGTGCAAGGGAGGAAGGAATTCAGTTGAGGCATGAAGACAGCCTGTACAAAGCCACAGAGAGAGAAGAAGGAATGTTGTATATGTGGGAGCTAGCAAATATGGCTGGAATATTTATGCTAATAGCCCTGAGACTTATGATATAAATTTAATTATCTGCACTTTATTGACAAAGAAATTGGAGCTTAGAGAAGTATATTTCTTGCTTAAGATGATGCAGCTAATAAGTGGCAGAGTCAAGATTCAAACCCACATCTTCTCACTCTAGACCCAGTATTCTTTCTTCTACTTCATGCTTTCTCTGAATAACTCACTGTTATGACCAATAGTCACATCAGTGTTAGTTGGAATGATCTATGCCCAGAGAACATTTGATGAAAATTCCCCAGCACCCTATGGGATAATCTACAAATTAATGTTGTGCCAACACAATACTATTGTTTATACTAGGGGCAGTATCATGAGTCCAGGTGAAATAAAGTTTAGTTTTTCATAAGGGTAATAATGAAAGACATTGCTTCTGAACTCAGATTAAATTTAGAAACTGTAAACCAGCCCATATCATATTCATGGATAAAAAGAGTATAACAGGGCGCCTAGGTGGCGCAGTGAATAGAGCACCGGCCCTGGAGTCAGGAGGACCTGAGTTCAAACCCAGCCTCAGACACTTAACACAAAACTAGCCATGTAACCTTGGGCAAGTCACTTAACCCCAATTGCCCTCCAAAAAAAAAGCAAAAAAAAAAGAGTATAACAAATACTACATAGTTCCAAAAAATAAGTGGGAATAACTTTTAGTGTTCTAGATTCTTCTTTTTTCTATCTTCCTTTGTTTTTCTCCCTCCTTCCCTTCCTTCCTTCTTTCCTGCCAGAAGAATCTCAGGATACTAAGAAATATCATTAGTTAATGTATATCATAGGAATCCACCTAACACTGAAATACTACATCAAAACAAAATCAGGATGGAAACATGACCTAATTTAGAAAGACTTTCCAAGAAAGATAATTTGGGAAAATGCAGTGTTTTTATTCATCATGACTTCCTAATACCTTCCAGGGAATGAAATGCAGCTTTTCTAAGGGCATCCTGAAAAGGAGCAGACAAGATTTATTATTCTAAGATCCCAATGCCATGTTAAATGAGTTTCTATTAATGAAAAAAATGCCTTATACCCAAACAACTAATTCATCTTTCATTCCAGTAAATTGTCTGGTTGGTCCAGTCTCTGCTTCACTCTGTGCTATGTGCACATATTCAACAAATGTTTAATTGTCTGAATCAATGGAGACAGGCAGCCTGGATAATTTCACCTCCAAATTCTCCTTTTGGATCTGAGTTAGTAGATTTTTGAGTTACCTGAAACATTCATCCTGATCATTACATGGAGCTAGTTAATTCAATAACTGACAAATTTCACACTTTCTCTTATGCTGTGTAGATGAGTTGGATGAAGACTATCTCCCCATGAACAATCATAATGTGATCATTTTGTGATCCTTTAGGGCAGTCTAGTGGACATGTACTGTTTCCATTTTTAAAAATTCAGCAAGAGAGGAGAAATAACTTAGTGTGGTCCAAGTTATGCTTATATGTAAATGAAGTGGAGAATGGGGTAGTTTTTTAGGTAATTTAAACTGTCACTATGCTCTATCATTCACAGAACTCCTAAGGATGGTAGCTTCCTCCACATCCTATAATCAGCAAACATCTCATGCACACACAAACACACACACACACACACACACACTTAATTGTAGTAGGGGAGGAAGGGGGAAAGCAGAGAACAAAAGAAAACATATAAGGAAGCAAAGAAAAGATGAACAGCTTTCAATACAACATATAATATTTATTCTATAGACTTTCTTGAAATTGAAACTCATTACTTTATATTTTGAATCCTTTTACATTTTTCTATACACATAATGCTGTTTAAAATTTTTATATTTAAATTTATAACATTTCCTTTTCTCTTATTATTGTGTATTTAAGTTTTAGTAATATAAAATTTAAAAAAACAATCACCAACCACCTATAAAAAAACCACACTCCTCCCTAGTTCCTACTCTTCATTCCCTCATCCTATTCTGCCAAAAGCCTCTCTCTCCTAGTCCCCATCAAGTCAGATGCCCCTCTTTCAACAGTGCCTTTTGGATACTCCCAATCTACTGTTAACAAATTTCGTTTTATCCTGGAACATTTCCTCTTTTACTCCTATCTTCTACTACTTATCCCTACAGACGACACTGGCTCCCTAGCTAATCTCTGGAGTCCTGCTTCTCTCATATTCCCTTCTCCCTCCCCATAATAAATGAATCCCCCCCCAATCAAGAGAAGGATTAGCTCTACAACTTTCCCCTTTCTGCTTTTTCTACAACCTCCCTCCATCATCATGGTTCAACAGTCATTTCCCAGGCTCTGATTTCACTATCCTGCTTTCCCTTTCTCTTTTCAATTGTGTCCAACTCTCCATGACCCCATTTGATGTTTTCATAGCAGAGATGCTGGAGTGGTTTGCCATTTCTTTTTATTTCCTATAGTTAACCGGTTCAACTAACACACTCTTTGTTTGGATACCTTGCTCCCTTGCCCTATACTCCCTCATTCCCTGACAAACCTTAATCCCATGTGACCCTTCTGCCTTCTCCATACTTACTTCCTTCTGAACAGTAGTTCTGTAGGGAAATCATGCAATCAGACTTCACTGAGTTCACTCCAAGTTCATGCTATCTGATCTCAGCTAAGCCCTCACTGCAGAATGGTAGTCCTTGTACTTTTTTCCTGATTCTCTACCTTCCTCCCCAGAGTAGCTGTTCCAAATCATCCCTTCTCTCTTCTAGCTTGCCACAGTTGCCTAGTCAATTCTGCCTACATACTAATAGCTAGCATTTATGTAATAATTCAAGATTTGTGAAGGGCTTTATGTCATAATATCTAACTGGGACCCCACAATAGCCCTGTGAAGTAGATATTATTATTTTCCCCATTTTACAGGGGAATAAACTGAGACTGAGATCAAGTGCCTTGCCCTATACCACATAGTAGGAAGTGTCTGAGACAAAATTCAAATTCATTACTTTTGGAATCCATTTTTCTTCAGACTCAGCAGGACACGTTTTTTTTTTATAAAGCAATTGGGGTTAAGTAAATTGCTCAAGGTTACACGGCCAGTTATTTCTGGGTGTGGTGCTGAGTA
>NW_027187324.1:12420454-12467093 GCF_028583685.1 Petaurus breviceps papuanus | reverse complement strand
GGTTACACGGCCAGTTATTTCTGGGTGTGGTGCTGAGTATCTGAGCCCGGGATTCGATCTCCAGGTCTTCTCAACACTGGAGCCGGTGCTCTTACTCGCTGTGCTACCTGGCTGCCCCTTGCAGGACACATTTTCATGAGCTCAAATCCAGTCTTAGACACATACTAGCTGTGTGACCCTGGGCAAGTCACTTAACCCTGCTTGTCTCCGTTTCCTCATCTATAAAATGAGGTGGAAAAGGAAATAGCAAACTACTTCATTATCTTTGCTAAGAAAACCTCTAGCCCTAAACCTAAGTGGGGTCATGAAGAGTTGAACATTACTGGAAAATGATTGCAAAAAAAAATTAAAACTTTTTTCTTCCAAGTCTAGGGTCCTTACCCACTATGCTGCCCACTCAGCCTACCTTTTGAAAATTATTGCACATTACTGTCCTACATATGCTCAATGTTCTAGGCCAATTGTCTGCCTTGCTCTCCTCATACATGACATTCCATCTGCCACCCTTACATTTCAAACAAGCTGTATACCAATGTTTAGAATGTACCCCCCCATATCTCCCTTGCACAGCTCAGACTGTGTTCCACATCCACATAAAACCAGTCCTCATCCCTAGAGTTCCTAGTGCCTTCCCTCAACCTGAAAATTATTGTTTATTTATTTGGCAGTTGTTTTGTATTTACTTATTGGTGGATTTGTTGTTTACCTCATCATAGGAGCTCTTTGAAGACAGAGACTGGTTTCCTTTTTTCTCTTTTTTATCTTTAGCTTTTAGCTTATTTTCTAGTCATGTAGTAAGTGCCTAATAAATGCTTGTTAGATAAATGAATAAATGAAGCAATTAATTCCATGTTCACTCCATCACTCTATCAAAATATTTTAAGGTAAAAACACCTTTTCTGACCTAAACTACCTGAAAAACTACAGTTACTGCCCATTTCACTTAGGTTGTGGAGAAAATCACTCAATCACATTGGGGAGAAGGACTTTAGATAACAAAAATAAAAGTAAACCATATGAGGTGAAGGACTCTTATGAGAGAAAACAGGCCCAGAGAGGTTAAATGGTTTGCCCAAAGTTAAAAAAGCAGTAGAGTAGACCAGAACCCATCTTTTCTGATTCCTGCCCCAAGGCCCTCTTTTTCACTCTGTGCTATCCTTCAGGTAAGTTACTAGTTGGTTACTTGAGAGTTTTACTCTATCCCCAGTGATGGTTGAAAAACAGAGCACATTTAGCTGACAATTCTGCACTGTTGCCATCTGTAGTTTACCTAAAGGGAGTGTATGAAGGGGAAGCCCCAGTCACTCAGAACCTGACAGTGAAGCAAGTGAGGCCTTTTCGTTCCTCTGTCAGGAAGAGAAGAGGTGTCCTCTCTGAAGATGGAACACTATTAGGGCTCACCTGCTCCACTGACAGGTTTTAAAGAATTTAATTCTTTAACTCAGGCATCAATACCCAGTGTGTACACACCATGTCAGTAAAGTAAAACTTGAAACCAGTGATTAATCATGGGCCACATACGTGATGCTTGTCAGTTTGGACTGGGATGGATTATATCTAATTTCATGGTCTTGGGTAGGTATTCATTGGGTATAGTATCATGTCTAATTTTATGGTATGAATTGGGTAGGATCTGCTGAGATAGAGCTGGATTGCAAGTACAGAAAATAGGACAAGGGCAGTTGTATCTGAAATAACCTGTCATCATAGTGAATAAAAATGAACTAAATCAAATCAACCCTTCTTCTTTTGACTAGGATACTTGGGACTAAGAAAGGTAGCCATTCACCAGAGGCACAGACACAAAGGGACATTAGGATATAGCTTTTTACAAATGTACACATTTTAATGCCAAGAAACTTTACTCTTTATGAAACATGGGTGGTAATTTTGTCTTAAGTCAAATAGCTTATGTTACAGGAAAATCTCAAAAGCTCCAGTAGACAATTGCACACAAAGGGCTATTTTCAATCAATACCCAAGATTCACAATGGCTCGTCCTACCTCTGCTATGCCTTTCACTCAGAAGAGATGTTAATTTGTTACCTCATTTTCATCAAAACCATCTTCATCAACAAGCTTTCATTTAAAATATTTCTAGGCACGTAACAGCTATCTGGGCATATTGTCCTCATGATGAGGTTAGTCATTATGGTCAAAAGCATATGTATAAGCCCCTGATTTACCAGCATTACAACCACAATTCTAATGTTACAATTACAAGGAACCTTATAGTTTATCCAATCTAATTCCTCTATTTTACTATAAGGAAATTTATGCCCAGAAAGGATGTTGTAGAGCTAATTGGAGACAAAACTAAGGCAAGAGCCCCAATTTTCTGATTATCAGTCTATTTCTCTTCCCAATGCATCATTATATCTTTTCTAAACGATTGTATATATTTTTTGTGGAAACACTCTGAAAAGAAGTTTGATGATTCTGAATTCCAGTATGGCTAATATAATTTGTCACAGCAAGAAATAAAATTCTGTTGCCTAACTGAATGAATTCTTATGTATCTAAATAGTTTCCCTTATTTTAAAAAAATTGACTACTTCTACTTTTATCTTCCAAGTTGAAATATATTGCTTCATTATGTAGCAAGTGTAACTTATTTATATGCTTTTTCTGGTGTATCTTATTTATTCATGAAGCCAATGACCAAATTATTACGTATTATCCACCAATGCAGATCACAACTGGTCTAAGACTTAGCCAGTAATTCCTAGAAAATTGCGTGCAGTATATAGAAGTTAAAAGATCTTTCTGGTGTCACTCGGTTAATAAGACCCAGAGTCAGAAGATGAATCTGTATCTTTTTTATATCAAAGCCAATATGTTAACTAGTATCCCATGGTCTGACTGTTACTCTACATTAACAAGAAAAAACAGCTTTAAAGTTCTTTCTCTATTAGTACTTGGTAGTATACTGGGATTTTTTTTTTCCATTTTCAGTTTTTCTTACAGATATCATATCTGAATCCCACTGGATGTTTTCTTAGAACAAATGGCTTTAAAATCACCTTCCTTAGGAGTCTTTTTTCCACATTACTCAGTCTTCGTCTTAAAAACAATAATACAACCCTAAGTTCTGGTGTGATCTATGTGCTGAACATAGAAGAATGGTAGCAATCTTGAATGCAGGAAGGCTCTATGGCATCAATAATTCACTTTAAGTAAGCCTATAATAGCATTTTAAATCATCGGTGTTAGGTTTTGAAAAAAATAGAAATACAGGTATTGGAAAGAATCTCTGAATTTTTCTTTTAAATCAAATGCTATATTTGGGCTAAAGATATAAAGAATCAGGGAGAAATTTTTCAGGAAATGTTCATAAACTACTCACACATAGTGAAGTTAGGAGAAACAGGAGAATATTATTATACAGTAAGAGCAATATTGTAATGATGATCAACTGTGAAGCAGTTACACTGATCAAGACAATGATCCAAGACAACACCAAATGACAAGCTTTCTACCTCCAGAGAGACAACTGATGAACTTGAATATAGATTGGAGCATACTTTTTTACTTTCAATTTTCCTTGTTTTTTTTATTGTGTTTTCTTTTGCAACATAAATAACATGGGAATATGACTTCACATATACAATTGATATCAAATTGTTTGCCTTCTCAGGCAGGGGGAGAGACAGAAGGGATGGAAAGAATTTAGAACTCAACTTTTTTAAAATGTTAAAAAAAATTACATGTAATTTGGAAACATTTAATGAAATAAAATTTATTTTAAGTTTTAAAGAGAGAAAAATGTTCATAAATTGATCCCATAAGTATTCCTATTCAGGTATATAACCCCTATGATCTTAAATCTGAGACCCTTTCTCAGAAAACAACATCAAGACTGTATGAATAAAGGATTCTTCAACCGAGGAGTTTAATAGGCTTTGTAAATCCCAATCTCCACAACAGTCATGACTCAGAACTGAACATTTGGGTGAAAAGAGGAGAGGGTAAGAGAAGGAAAAGGGAGAGAGACTAAGAAGTTCAGTGATCTGCCTACAGAATGAAACCTTTTAGTGCTCATCCCATGTGTAATAGAAAATCGACTGCTTAACTAGAGATAGAGATATCACTGAGTATACTTTTATAGTGGCTAAATTATATCTTTAAAATAGACAATGACCAAGACATGCAAGCATTTGAGGTCTAATATATAGCACATAAAGGTGAAAAATGGGAGTCAAACACTTTTTGCACTGAAATAATTTAAGAAAAAAAATCAGAATGTCTGCTGGTTTGCATGAATGCTTAATCAAAGCACTAAGTATTCAGTCCTGCAATCTAAATGTAGGACCAGCATTTGTTCATTTTAAAAATTGCAGTTTGCTGAATTATGCCTCATGTAGAAACATTTTGCTTTCAGTTTCTTAGAAACCAGATAACTAAGACATACACTGAAGAAACTTCATGCCTTTAAAAAATACATATTCCTCATATTCCTTTTATCAAAACTAGTTACAATTTGCCTGATGCACTATAACCTGCACAAAATTTAGATGACAGTCTGGGCCCTAAGAACTAAGGCATGAACCAGATTTGGCCAAATAATAAAGTCTGGACCAAGATCCAATGATTTAGAGAACTGCTCTATTTTTTCTAGGTTCTATAGAACAAGAAAGAAAAGGAGAAAAAGGGAAGAGAAGAAGATGATTTAGCTATAAACTGAAATTCCAGTGCCAGAGGTGACAATGAGACCAGAAAGGATAGTAAGAATGAGGAAAAGTTGGGCAGTTAGGCAACACAGTGGAGAGAGAAATGGACATGGAGTAAGGAAAACCTGAGTCCAAATTCTCTTAGACTACCTGTGTGACCCTGGGTAAGTCACTTAACTTCTGTTTGTTTCTATTTCATCATCTGTAAAATAGGGATAATACTAGTACCTACCTTGCAAGCAAGATTGGAAGTAAAGCATAAAGCTAGGAAACAATTTTTACATCCAGTGTCTCTGATAAAGGCCTCATTTCTAAAATATATAAAGAACTGAGTCAAATTTATAACAATATAAGTCATTCCCCAATTGATAAATGGTCAAAGGATGTGAACAGATAATTTTCAGATGAAGAAATAAAAGCTGTCTATAGTTATATGAAAAAAATGCCCTAAATCACTATTGATTAGAAAAATGCAAATCAAAACAACTCTGAGGTACCACTTCACACCTATCACATTGACTAATATGACAAAAAAGAAAAATAATAAATGTTGGAGATGATGTGGGAAAATTGGGACCATAATGCATTGTTGATGGAGGCATGAACTGACCCAAACATTCTGGAGAACGTTTTGGAAATATTCCTAAAAAGCAATCAAACTGTGCATGCCCTTTGATCTAGCAATACCACTGCTATATCTGTATCCCAAAGGGATCATAAAAAACACCTACCTGGGCAAAAATATCTGTAGTAGTTCTTTGTGGTGGCAAAGAACTGGAAATTGAAGGGATGCCCATCAGTTGGAGAATGATTGGACAAGTTGTGGCATATGAATGGAATACTATTGTGCTTTAAGAGGATCAATGCAAAGTGAAATGAGCAGAACCAGGAGAACTTGGTACACAGTAACAGCAATAATGTGCAACGATCAAATGTGATTGACTTAGTTTCTCAGCAAGTTATCTAAGTCATCTAAGACAATTTCAAAACACCCATGATGAAAAAATGCTATCTGCCTCCAGAGAAAGAACTGTTCAAGTGTGAATGTAGTTCAAAGCATACTGTTTTCACTATCTTTATTTTGCAAACTAATTTTTTTTTTTGCAAACTGTCTCTTCTTTCACAACATGATTAATATGGAAATACGTTTTACATGATAGCACATATAACAAATTGCTTACCGTCTTGGTGGGATGAGGGAAGGAAAGGAGGTAGAAAATTTAAAATTGTTTTTATGTGCAATTGGAAAAATACCATTAAAAATAATGCCTGTCTCCCAGGGTTATTGTGAAGATCAAGTGACATAATATTTGTATAGCATTTTAGGAAACTTGAAGTACTATAAGCCAGAGGTTTCCAAATTGTGAATTTTTCAGATTTTTTTTCTCTTTCCTGCATTGAAATTTTGATGATGCAATATTGGGTCATGTAAACATACAGGATCATATTGTGAGCAAGTCATTACATGCATATATTCCTGCCAATACATGCTGGACTTCCCAACAATGGCCAACACTTGCTTTTAAATACCTGTCGGTGGACTTGACCACCAAATGGTGCATTTGATGTGTTTATTTGGAAAATAATGTAATCACCACACCTTTAACTCTGTTACACAACAGATGAAACTTGTAAAAGTGGTTTTTCAAAATTTGATTATCTTTTCTTTTCTTTCCTTATACTTCCATGGCCCCCTTATTTTTCATTCAATGCCCCCTAATTGCATCCAAGGCTACTACCACCCCCTTGATCAATTCCAGTGCCCCTAAAGGGTAGAATCACCCACTTTTGGAACTTATGACTAAATGCTAGCTGTTGTTATCAGTTGTTTGTCCATTCTTGAAGAGGACCATGACATTGAGAAGGTGATGTCATGACCTGCAAGTGGATTGTATTTAAGTGTGGGAGGGCTTGCAAAGTTACCAGCCTCACTCTTTCCTCCCGAATCATCTGAGCCAGCGGCAAGATATTGATCAGCACAGCTGGAGATGTAGAAATTAAAAGAGGGAGATAGAGACTCTTCTTCTCTACAATCCTGAGAAAGTCCAGAAAACTTAACAAACACCTCTCTCAACCTCCTCAAATCAAACCAAAAGATATGAAGAGAACCGATGTTGGAAGAAGAGACTTAGCTTGAATTGTCTAGGTTCTTGGATACCTTCTTCACTTTGTGAATGTAGACTTAGATGCAGTTTTTTAAAAATCTACAAAAACAATCAGCTGTCTATAATAAAAAAAATTTTAATTTCAGAAAGAAATAATACCATGAAACTTGAACACCATGAATCAGAATTTGGTACCATTCCTTAAGTCTTAAAACATTAGAAATAAATCAGTCATAAGATCATAGAAAGACCAAACTGGCCTAAGAAATCTAATCCAATTCCTCCTATTATTGTTGAAGAAACAGACTTAAAAAGAAAATAGACAACTAGAACATAGTTTTTCTATAATCCTTGCCATGGCATCATGCTGTTTTTATTATTTAAACTCTGATAAAAAAATCGCATCTTCCCATATAATCCTGTTTTGATGCCTCCTTATAGCATGAAAATAACCTTAGGGTCTCAAGGGATTTGTGACAAAGACAAACTCAGGTAGATCCTACCAACATGGAAAGGCTTCAGGTGCACATCCAGTGACAGAATAACCTAGTTAGATGCAAAGAGGTTCATCACTAGGACAGCCACAGGATGAAGAATTTTTTTTTCCACACAAAACATAAAACCATCTATAAAGGTATAAGCAAGGGAGTTTCATATTATGTATAAGTAGAGAGAGTAATCATGATGAAATCAGAGATGTTCTTATGTATCTGAAACAACACTTTAAAAAGAAACAACAACATTTTCTTTTTGAAATTCTATAACTTACTGAAGATCCTCAAATCAAAGTATTCGTTGGATAAAAATAAAGGAAAAAATTTCAATTTGCCCTTGAAATTTCTCACAGAATTTCAGAGTTGAGCAGACCACAACATTCTTCCAGTCCAGTCCATACTCTCTCCTAGACCTCTCCATTGTGACTCAGCCTTCTTCTTGCCCTGGAACTTCCCTTAGCACCTGGTACTTTCTCATCCTGGAACATCCTTCTGCCATCTGCCATGCCAGCCCCCTTCTGCCATTGGTGAGTTCCTTCTTCCACTTGTAAGGTCTTTCCTGAGACCTTTTTGGGGAGTGGCCCAGCCTGGCCCTCCTTTATTCCTCAGATGTGCTTCTTAATCTATTGGAGTTCATGACCAGACACTGTTCAATTACCTTCCCCCCCCCCCACCTCACCACAGCCACCTGCTTTTCAGCTCCTTTTTATTCAACCTTTCCATATTAGAATGTAAGCTTCTTAAGGCTAAGGACTATCTTTCATTTTGTTTATGTTCATATCCCTAGCATTTAGTGCAATGTGTGGCACATGGTACATGCTTAATAAATGTTTGCTGCCTACATGCCCTACTAAAGTCACTGTTACCTATATGACATGTGTTCATCCAGCCTTTGCTTGAAAATCTCCAATAAGAATGAACTTGCCACCTCCTGAGGCAATGCATTCCACTTTTGGATAGTTTAAATTAGGAAGTTTTCCCTAATATCACCTCTACATTTTCTTCTTTGCAATATCTACCAATTGCTTCTACTTCTTTCCTCTGGCACCAAACAAAACAAGTGGACTCCTTCTTTCACATGACTACCCTTCAAATGATTGAAGACAGCTATTATTACCCCTCTCCCCAATCTTAAGTCTTCTCTAGGTTAAATATATCCTGTTCTTTCAAACAGTCCTCATGGGACATGGACATAAATCCCATGACCATCTTTGTTGACCTCCTCTGAATTCTTCCCAGCTTACCAACATCCTTCTTCAACTGTAGTGCCAAGAAGCAATTCAATATTCCTGATGGGATATGTTCAGGGCAAAGTACAGAAAGATTATCAATGTAGACTGAGATCAAATGAACATTTGGGATACCATATTTCACTGCTGACTCATTGGATTTAGAGTTCACTAAAGCCTCTAAATCTCTTTCAAACTAAACCCAACCCTGTAGTGGTGAGGCTGATTTTTTGAACCCAGGTGAATGACTTTGCATTTATCCCTATTAACTTTCAACATACAAAATTCAGTCCAATAATCTAGCCCATTAAGATTTGTTTTTTAGATAGTCATCCAGTATCCATCTCAACTTTGTGAGAAATAGCTTTATATGGCCATTATTTCTTAATATTTGTAGAAAACATAAGAAAATTCCTATATTCAGTTTCCTACCCAAATGAAATAGATATGATTATGAAGATTCAATAAAAGGTTAAATTTAGAAAAAGATGTGTTGCATGATTTTAAAAAAAAAGCAATTCCTTCAGAACATAGCATGGACAAATTGTTCATTTTAAGCTTTTTCTACACAGAAAAAAAAAAACTTTTTCCCTAGATTTTTCTTCTCAGCTACAGAGGTCACAGTTTTTAGGAAAATAGCAAAATAACAATTTCAAAATATTTGCCGGTTTGAGGCAAAGGATAGTACAAAATACTAGCAAAAAAGCGCTGAACCGTGAAGAGATGGAATCACAAAATCACTTCTGAATTCCTGGAAACTACAACTGCTTATGCATTCCCTTTAGAAGCAAGTGTAAATTAGTGATGGTAAGAGAGCTGTGCTTGACTTCACACATGAACCTGTGCAATCTAACCTACATCTTTATACAATTAGCTCGAGGAGAATAACTGTAGAATGCCTGTAAACTCTGAAAATCTAACCTTCTAGGATTTTTCAGTCTTAACATTTGTTTTATGGGGTTTTTTTTATTAATATTCCATGAGAAGAGGTTCCACTTACAGATTATTTAGGAGGAAGGAAAATCTTCTATCATCTCTGCAGAATAATAATTGTTTTGATATGCTTGTTCTCACACAAGGCACTCTGAAGCTTTATTTGGATGAGTTGATATTATACATATTTTACTTACTAGTTCAAATGATGAGTAGTTCTAGTAGTACATTTGTTTTCCCTACCAATGTAGACTATGACCCCTTCCTACCTCAATAGAAGGTCTTCCGGAATTGCCAAAACAAAACAAAAAATTCATTGTTCAGTGACCTGCCTGGCTCTAGAAGAGGAGAGTCTTTTGTCAGACCCCTACTCAAAGGTTTCCAGAATGGTAAGATATGACTGTGTTTTGCATAGTCTTAGAGAGACAACTGATGGTATGGAGAATAGGGTGCTGGGCTTGGAGTCAGGAAAACCTAAGGTGAAATCTAGCCTCAGGCATTTAATAATTGTATGAAGATGAACAAGTCACATAAGCTCTGTTTGTTTCCATTTCCTCAACTGTAAAATGGGGACAATAAGAGCACCTAATTTTCAGGGTTATTGTGAGGATCAAATGAGATATCTGTAAATTAAAATATGGAAATATTTATACAATTTTTAAATTTGTATATTTAGCACAACGTCTGGCAAATTGTAGTGCTCTATAAATGCTTATCCCCTTACTTCCTCTGAAAACCCAAGGCCAAAACAATCATTAATTTTTTTCATTTTATTTTTTTTCATGTTTTTTTGTTCTGTGTTTTCTTTCACAAAATGACTAATATGAAAATGTTTTGCATAATTGCATATGTAAAACTTATACCCAAATGCCTGCCATCTCAGAAAGGAGGGAGGCTAAGGCGAAAGGGTGGGAGGGAGAGAAACTGGAACCCAAAATTAAAAAAATAATAATGTTAAATATTGTTTTTACATGTAATTGGAAAAAAGAAAATATTTAAAAACTAAAAGAAGGAAGACTCATTTCTTAGTCGTAACTTCTGCTTATTTGAATGCCTAAGTACTGATATCCTATATTCCTATAGCTAGTATGAGTATTGCAGCTATCATGAGAAGCATAGATTTTTCATTCCTAAAATGCTGGTGCATTTAGAAAATAAATGTTCATATACTTCTTCTTTTTAAATAGATCTAGATTGCTAGCCTTATTTTGAGTGCCTTAAAAGCTGAAGATCCACAGGATAAGGTTTTCCTACTGGCCTAGACAATCTGAGCAATCACCCTTAATTGCTTAATGCTTTTTGGGGAACCTACTTCCTCTTTGAAGACTTTTTTGAGCCTGTTTTTCTTTTTTTAATTAAATTTTATGTTTATTTTTAGTTTACAACATTCATTTCCACAGAATTTTGAGTTACAAAAATTTTTTCCCTGTCTTTCCCCTACAGGCCACCCCAGAACAGTGATCCCACTGAATACCCCCTCCCCCAATCTGCTCTCTCCTTTATCCTCCCTCATTCCCCTCCAACTTTCCAGTAGGGCAAGATGGATCTCCATAACCTAGTGCCTGTATATCTTATTACCCAGTGCATGTAAAAATAATAATATTAATAATTTTTAAACATTTGATTTTAAAACCTTGAATCCCAAATTCTCTCCCTTCATCCCTCCTTACCCACCCTTACTGGGAAGACAATCAATCAAACACAGACCATACATGTGCAGTTACACAAAACATTCCATAGAGGATACATTGTGAAAGACTGACTATATTTCCCTCCATCCTATTCTGCTCCCAACTTGTTCTATTTTCTACTTTGAACCTGTCCCTTTTCAAAAGTGTGTGCTTCTAACTACCCTCCCCCCAATCTTCCCTCCCTTCTATCATCCCCCTTCTTGTGCCCTTCCCCCCTACTTTCCTGTAGGGTAAGATACTCAATTGAGTGGGTATGTCATTCCCTCCTTAAGCCAAATTCAAGGAGAATAAAGTTGACCCATCCCTTTTTGCTTTCCTGTAACAGTTTTCCTTTGCCTCTTTTATATGAGGCGATTTATCCTATTCTGTTTCTCCCTATCTCCTCTCATTATATTCCCCTCTCACCTCTTAATTTTTTATTTTTTAAATATCATCCCTTCCTATTCAATTGATCCTGTGCCCTCTGTCTATGTATACCTGCACACATATATACACAGACTCACATATGTATTCATACGCACATATACCCTCTTATACAGACATATGTGTATACATATATATAGATATATACATTTATATTCCCTTCAACTATCCTCATGCTGAGAAAGTTTCATAAGTTACAATTATCATTTTTCCATGTAGGAATGAAAATAGCTCAACTTTGATTTCTTTTCCCTGTTTACCTTCTCATACTTCTCTTGCTTCTTGTATTTGAATGTCAAATTTTCTATTTAACTCTGTTTTTCTCACTGCTTTTTTTTCATCAATAATGCTAGAAAATTCTCCATTTCATTGAATGATCATATTTTCCCCTGAAACGTTATACTCGTTTTTGCTAGATAAGTGATTCTTGGATTTAATCCCAGCTCCTTTGACCTCCAGAATATCATATTCCAAGCCCTTCGATCACTTAATGTAGAAGCTGCTAGATCTTGTGTTATCCTGATTATATTTCTACAATATTCAAATTGTTTCTTCTTGGCTGCTTGTAATATTTTCTCCTTGATCTGGTAACTCCGGAACCTGGCTATAACATTCCTAGGAGTATTCTTTTTTGGGATATTTTTCAAGAGTGAATTCTTTCCATTTCTATTTTGCCCTCTGGTATCAGTGCAAAATATCAGTGCAATCTTCTTTGAGAATTTCTTGGACAATTTCTAGGTTCTTTTTTTGATCATAGATTTCAGGTAGTCCAATAAATTTTAAAATACCTCTCCTGGATCTATTTTCCAGGTCAGTGATTTTTCCAATGAGATATTTCACATTGTCTTCTATTTTTTCATTTGTTTGGATCTGTTTAATACTATCTTGATTTCTCATAAAGTCACTAGCTTCCATTTGCTCCTATCTAATTCTGAAAGTATGATCCTCTTCAGTGAGCTTTCGAGATTTTTTTTCCATCTGACAAATTTGACTTTTTAAGGCATTCTTCTCCTCATTGGCTTTTTGAGCCTCTTTTTTTTTTAAGCAATCAGGGTTAAGTAACTTGCTCAAGGTTACACGACCAGTTATTTCTGGGTGTGGTGCTGAGTGTCTGAGCCCGGGATTTGATCTCCAGGTCATTCCCAACACTGGAGCCGGTGCTCTTACTTGCTGAGCCACCTGGCCACCCCTAAGCAATTGGGGTTAAGTAACTTGCTCAAGGTTACACAGCCAGGTGTTTCTGGGTGAGTGCTGAGTGTCTGAGCCCCGGATTTGATCTCCAGGTCATCCTGACACTGGAGCCAGTGCTCTTACTCATTGTGCTACCTGGCCGCACCCTTTTTGAGCATCTTTTGCCATTTGAGTTAGTTCATTTTTTAAGCTTTTGTTATTTTCTTCAGTGAGGTTGTTGACTCACTTTTCATGATTTTCTTGCATCATTCTCATTTCTCTTCCCAATTTTTCCTCCACTTCTCTTACTTTGTTTTCAAAATTCTTCTTAAGCTCCTCTATGGCTGTAACCCATTCATATTTTTCTCAGAAGCTTTTGGTACAGGAGTTCTGACTTTGTTGTCTTCCTCCTGTTCCATGCTTTGATCCTTTTTGTCCCCAAAATAGGAATCTAAAGTTTGACTACTGTGCTTGCTTTTGTTTGTTCATGTTGCCTCTCAATTACTTGACTTTTGAGCTTTTTGCCACAGTAGCACTCTGCTTTCAGAGAGGAGAGCTATGTCCCAAATCGCTGGGGTTTTCTCAGTTGGGTGCCCTCTCTGAAGCCTCCACAGGCTCTGGCACCTGGTCACACACCCCAGGACCTCCACCCAATACAGTGATCCAGATCCAAGCAGATTAAAGCAAGAGCAATTACCCCTCAGAATGGTCACTTGTTCCCCCTATGATCTGCAGGACAGGAGCTTCTAAGCAGCCATTCTGCGGTGGCTCCAGGGCCACCACATCTCTGCCACTTCTCACCCCAGGGGGCAGGGGTGGGAATGTGCCATCCCCCACCCCAGCTCCAACAGAGTTCTACACTGCCCTTTTACTTTGTCATTGGCATTTTTGGTGTGATAATTCTGGAAACCGCCACAGCTGGTGGTGATCCACTCTCCTAAAGTCTGCTCTAGCCTCTGCTGGTTGGGGCTGCCCTGGGGCTAAAACCATGGGCTCAAGCAGGGATGGGCTCTGCTCCCAGCATGCTGTGATGGACCCTTCCTGCTGGCCTGCCAGGGGGCCTTCAGCAGATTTGTTTCTCTCTGTCACTTTATGGGTTCTGTAGCTCTAAAGTTTGTTCAGAGTCATATTCTATAGGTATTTGAGGTGGTTATGGGGGGAACTCATGCAATTTTCCTGCTTCTACACTGCCATCTTGGCTCTGCCCCCAACAATCATTAATTTAAAGGATGTTAGTTCCTATCAAGGCAAGGGAGATAGCACATACATGTATGAGGACACGGAATAAATACAAGATAAAAACAAGATAGAGAAGAAAGGTATCAGCATTTTGGGAGGGGAGGTCAGAAAAAAACTTCATGTAGAATGTGGTATTTGGGATGCATCATGAAGGAAGCTGCATCATTCTATGAGGCAGAGATGTAGCATGAATGCTTTCCAAACAGTGGGACTAGCCAGTGCAAAGACATGGAGGTGGGAGATGGAACATTGTGTGTGAAGGAAAGAGAGAAGGACAATTGGGCTGGATTGTAGATTATAGAGTATGTAATGTATCTTAAAGCTAGAAATATGGGTTAGGGACAGGTGAGAAGGTCTTTAAAAGCCAAAGTGGACAATTTTTATTTTTATCCTAGAGACAATTGATAGATCTGTACTTGAGGTCTGCAGAATCACTTTATCAGCTGTGTGAACTGGATTGAGGAGAGACCTGGGGTAGAGAAAATAAGTAACTTAGAGGTGGTTATATTAGTCCATGTGATGAAGTCCTGAAGCTGTGTAAGTAGAAAGGATAGGTAGGTAGGTAGGGAGGGAGGTAGGTAGGTAGGTAGGTAGGTAGGTAGGTAGGTAGATAGATAGGTAGGTAGGTAGGTAGGTAGGCAGGTAGGTAGGTAGGTAGGTAGGTGGGTGGGTGGGTGAGTAGATATATAGATAACATAATATTGCAGAGATACAAATAGATTTGGTGCTGCTTAGATACTAGGAAGGCATTAAGAGTGAGGAGTAACAGATAATGCAGGATGTTACAAAGAAAAAAGATGGGGAGAATGCCAGTGCCCTCAAAAGAAGGAGGGAAGCACATTAAAAGGAAGTAACTGGATGGGGTAGGTAGAGGGGAATGAAACAAATGGAAAGAACTTTGAGTATTTTCCCCCAGACTAAAAAAAATAACAATAATGTGATAATGGTACCTACCCTGTAGGGGATATACTGCTTGTACCCCAAGATAAAAAAAGAGGTAAATAGAATTCAGCAAAGAAAAAAATCTAGGGATATTCCATTGATATGAGAGAATCAAAGAATTCTTACAGACTCCTGAGTGATATCTTTTGCATTGAGTCTGATTAACAATAAAACAAAAATGTGTTAATTAGCCCAGAGGAATATAGACCCAGGAAGTCCCTCTTTGTCAAAGATGGATAGTACTCCCCTGAAACAAAAACAGACTCAGGTAACGCAGCAAATGTCAGCCATGGAGATAGACTGTAATAGCGGCGACAATGGCAAGGTTACAGGTCTTCACAAGAGTATACACAGGACAGGACAGAAAGAATAAAGGAATTCTTGGACCATGAAAAAAAATTGTGGGAGGTAGAACCAAAAAGCAGCAGGGAATAGTTGGGGAGATCCAGGAGTGACAAGTCAGTCAGGAGAATTCTTCCAGCCCCGAATGGCATGGGACCCTCCTTTACCTACAAGCATGAGTTTTCTGGGGATTTGTTGGAAAGGAAACCCTAATTCCTGCATCCAAGTCTGTGGGAAACTGCTCTCACTTGTGGAGGGAAACTGTGACATAATCCATTGCAGCATTTTTCATCATTGTAAAATTTGTCATTCTTTCCCAATTAATTATTTTGCTATTTGATTTATGATCCTTACCTTGTCTACTCATAAAGGTACCTGTTGAAGCCATATATTGTACCTACCTTGAACCTAGTAACATATGAAAATTCCAGAATGAGTGGGCAATGTGGGTTACAAATAAATATAGCCAGAAGAGCTCAGCAAGCCAATTAATATTGTCATGTCTTTAAGAAATTTTTTTTCAAGGGGCAGCCAGGTGGCGCAGTGAGTAAGAGCACCGGCCCTGGCATTGGGAGACCAGGGATCGGTACTGGCCTCAGATACTTGGCACCCACACAAAATAACTGGCCGTGTAACCTTGAGCAAGTTACTTAACCCCAATTTCTTAAAAAAAAAAGAAAAACAGGCAATTATAAGTATCGTTATTATGAAAAACAGAAAATAACATCTAACCACCCCAGGATCTTTGCCAAGAAAACCCCAAATGAGGTCATAAAGAGTTAGACATGAAACAGAAATGATGAAAGAAACAAAATCCTCTATGTAATCATGCAAATTCTCATTCTTCCCTTTTGCCTTAAAAGAGAAAGCACCTCTCCTGACCAGGGTTAACCCTTCCTTTTGAAGCAGAAGAGAGCATTATACATACTGACAAATAATGAACACATGAGAACAAACTTAACAAAAGTCTCATATCCACCAGCATACTGTAATCTTTACCCATAAGGCTTAAAAAACTTGATGTAAACCAAAGAGACAAGTAATTGTCATCGATATCAAATATAAAACCTGCTTACAAAATGCCACTCGTCCATCATGGCCCATCACAGATAACATTTAGCACCAAGAAGAGACAAACTCATACTTGTGTGGAGTGAGAGTGTGCAAGCACAGTGTACATTTGAAGCTGTTTAGTTTAACATTTTGCCCAGCATTGTATTGTGAGTCATAAAATAACACTTTTCTCCATTTTCTAAGCTTCAAAGGTAATTTAAAATAAATATTTCATAAGTTTATGGACTAAGATTTTTTTCTTTTTCATTTCATTAGTTTATTGCCAAACATAGTTTTAGAGGCAGAAAATGCTGACTAAAGTTTACCCTTTTACTTGTGCCCTTGATTCCATTCTGTACCACCTCCTCAATGACCTTATTCTTTTAATCACCACTCTCTGTCTTTCATCTTCAATCTCTGTCTCCCTAATGCTTTCTTCCCTGCTGTCTACAAACATGCTCAGTGCTCCCCTATTAAGGAAAAAAAAAACCTTCCTTTGACCCTGCCCCTCAAAGTAACACCCCTTTTTATTCCTTTTACTACCAAAGAGTGGTATACAGCCACTGCCTCAAATTCTTGTAAGTGCTTAAAAAAATAGAAAAGGGAATGGGAGGGTGAAGCTAGTATAAAGTGAGGAGGAAAGCATGTGTGCTTTCAATAGCAAAATCTGGTTTTGTCATCATTTTTCTAGTCATATGTATATTTAATATATATATACATATAATATGTATTTAATAACATCTTTTCTGCCACTAAGTCAAACTTTGTTCTCATTTTGGTGTACTTACACTCACCATTCATCTCTCCATTGTCCTTTTAGTAATTAATTCTTTACAAATTGTGGCAATTAATGATTTATAGTAATGCAGTATCCTATGTGGTCTTGGCTAAAAATATAAATCCAAAAGAGCCAAAAAGACAAAAAAAAAAAGGATTAGCTTAGTCCCAAGCTGCTACTTCCACCCTGGGTCCTTTTTAGGATATCTTGTGATATATTCCATAGCTCTGAGGTGTGTCATTGAGAATAATCATGTGTTTCTTCATCATACTCCTTGATGCCACTGTCAGAAACAGAAAATTGATTTGGGTAGATTATAGGTCTAACCACTGATCATAATGGTCTTATAATGGCTGCTGCTTTCTCTTGGTCCTCCTCAGCAACCTAATGTCAATCACTCTAACTCCCAGCATTACACCTCATAACTTTTATCTGCTTCCATGGCCCTAGTATGGACCTCCATTCTATGAGGCAGCCAAGCACCCACAGGTAAGCCATGAGGAAGCAAATAACAGTAACTGATATTTCTATAGCACACAAAAATTTATGAAGTAATTTACATATCTCATTTGATCATTACATAACCCCATGGTGGTAAATAGTATCAATCCAATTTCACCAAAAAGGAGACAGATTCAGATCAGTTAAGGGATTTTCCCATGGTGATTGATCTAGTTAGTGACAGGGTAGGAGAGTGGGTGATGGGAGACAGCATCTTAATCCAAGTTTTCCCCACTCCATCTCTGACTCTCTACACCATACTATATACCTCAAATTCAACTTAGCAAAAGAGACTATTTTTATCTTTCTTTTTGTGTGTGTCAAATTTCATAGATCAGAACTGGGAAGGACCTTAAAAACTATCTATTCCAGGACCCTTCTTTTATAGATGAGAAAACTGAGGTCTAAAGAGAGAAGTCCTTTGCCTAAGGTTACCCAGCTAATTAAAGACAGAATGGCAACTGGACTCCAGGTCCAGTATTATCTCTTCTCCACTGTCATGATCACTGTCACCTCCACTTTTAGAAAGTCCATGTGCTCCCAACCACAGAACTTTTAAGGACTATGCATTGATTTCTTCATTTGAACAAATTATTACATTATTCTCCTGGCCTATAGCATTCCCTTCTATTTTGTACTTGAAATATGGAGCTGCTTAGGGTTTGTACATTTTAAAACAACCACTCACATCTGTGAATTTGTAATTGTTTCACCTATTCTTTCTCTGACATGAATTACTTCAGGTTCTCATCCTGGAAGCATCGTGTAAAATAGCCAAAGGCAGGCATCACTGCAATTTAGAAAAATCGATGCAGTTTTTCTCTAAAAACTAGTGTTTAAGAATCTAAAATGTTCAGTTTTTGGATCAGGAAAACATGATTCCAGATATTATGAGCTATCCAACTAATATTAGGGGCCCTTATGTTCAGATTACATAGGCTTCTTTAAAAAATCTGTGTTTTGCAGTTACTTGCTATAGAATAATAATTGACAATCTTTTCTCCTGTCCCTGCTCACTGATGTACCCCGACTGTTGCTATGACTACAAATCCAGCACTCCCAAGAGATGGGCATTTTGAACTCTGAATCTGTTGACCCTCTGAAACCAGCAAAATTGAAAAGCAACCACTAAAATCTTCCCAGGAGCTCCAGTTTATGGGACTGCATGGTCTGGGGCTACTTTCTCCACCATTCTCAGGACTACTTTCACTATGAAATCCCTAGCCTTTTAAAACATAAATGTGCTCCATGTAGTGAATTCTCAAATTATTTTGAGATGATTTTTAGGAAAATGTCCATCGTAGGCTGTCCCTAGTTCTCTGTAGGTTGGCAATGGCCACCGTGCTTCACCTTTGAAATAGTTGGCATTTCGTTTTTTTTAATTGGAAATTTCTTCTACAATAAGTTAAAAGTGGCCTTATCAAATTAATTTACATTTCTAAAATAAGTCCTAAAGTAGATGGGGGGATATAAAAAAGTAGAGGAGGTAGTACAAATAATATGTATTGACTTGCTTTTGTTCACACATGAAAAAAAAGAAAGTTCCTCCTTGTGCTGTGAGGTTGGGGAGCAAACCACCACAGGAATGAATTGACAGTGTTCAGCATGTTTCGTTTTTTTCCGGTCCTAATAACCCATTGTCAAGCAAGTGCTCTCATTGCACCCAGTTGGATATGATGACTGGGTCATTAAGATGGACAAAATAGCCATGCACAATCTAAATGAGCACTTGATTTAGTCACGTGTATAGAAACATCCTGTGCATGAATTCCCCTAGTGTTTGCTATTCCCCCCAAGCCCTGGCTAATGGGACTTCAAATGAAAATTTAAAAAGAAAACTCTCTCCTCTCTTCTTTTTGCAATATAGTTTTAGAGATTCAGTCAAATTGCTGTTAACAGAAGGCTTACCTCAAGGCACTTTTTATAACTAGTTAAATGTTTTTTTGCTATATAAGGATGGAGGCTGGTCATTGACAGGAATAAAATTTATATTTCCCAGGGGAAAACAGATCAAGGATCCCACTTGCTATAGTTATCAGTATTTTCTCAGTATTCAACTGGTTTTTGGTGAGGTTAAAATATAAGGCTAACTTGAATAGTTGATAGCGACACAACTGATAAATCAGACCTGTGTCTATTATAATCGGCTGTCAAAATATCCAGAAGCCAGTTGTTTTGCAAGCCAGAAGTTTCCCCATCTAATTGACAAAACCACAGTAAACAAATTAGAGAAAATGGAACCCCTCACATTGTCTCCATCTTTACAGACAGAATGATTATGGTTATGCCATAGTTGATAAAGAGACAGCCTGACAGCCAATAAAACAGGGATTCGATTCCCACATCTGACACAATATTTCGTGACTCTGGACAAGTCATTTAATCTCTCAATGCTCTAAGAAACTCTCTAAGACTATAATTTGAAGAGAAGGTACACATCTACTCTGAGGGAGTTTTTTCATCCAGTAATTTCTTATCCCAAAGAACTCACAGGTTTCCCTCCCTATTTCTCTCCTTATGATTGTCCTTTAAAGTAAAGGAGTAGGCAGGCTATTCTTTCATCATACTCCAAACCTCATCAAATTAGAATTCTTAGATCACTTAGGGATCACTTTTCAACATTTCATTCATTGGTCATCTTCTACTAGGAAAGACTGGGCATTAGTATTCAGGCAAAGGAATATCAGTTTTCTCCTTTAAAAAATGCTTGTAGTGCTTTTTAATATCAGCCTTGTACATTTTTCCAGGTATTAAACCAATGCATCCTAAAGATCATTTTATCCTGTAATAATTGCTTCTCTCTTTTGTATGTCCATTTGCTTCTTAATGGCTTATATATTTCAGTAGGCAACATTTCAGCTATCCAGCCTTCAAAAACCATTTAGGTATCAACTTTTCTATTTATCCAGCCTACATTTATCAAGGTTCCATTAGCTTTCTTTAGACCCCCATATAGACACCTCTATTTAGACTCAGAATTACCTACAGGTGTGTTTCCTCTAAAACCCAAAGGTTTCATGCAAGATTGTCATCCACATCTGTAACGGACATCATTCTCCCCTCTTCCTCACAGAATTTCATTTTTATTTCAAGATGTAGCTCAAGTACCACTTCCTGCTTAAGCTCTTTCTTTTCCCTCCTCGCCATAGTTGCTACTCAGTCAATATGCATTTATTAAGTACCAGCTATGTGAAAACACTATGATGAGTGATCAAAGGAAGTCAAAAGACAAGCCCTGTCCCCAAGGAGCTCATAATTTAATGGGGAAGACAGAAAGCAAACAACTATGTACTAACAAGATATATACAATATAAATTGGAGAAAATAAACAGATGAAAGACACTAGTATTAAAGGGAATCAATAAATTTTATTCACTAAAATATGAGATTTTAGTTGAGGCTTGAAGGAAGCTTGGAAGACCAGGGAATGGAGTTGAAGAGAGTTCCAGATGGGAAATAGCAAAAATGACTGGCATTGAGATGGAGGGTCTTCTCAGAGGAAGGTCATGGGAAAGGAGGTAATTGATAGCTTACTGTATTCAGGAGGAAGGATACAAATATAGGAGAGAAACAATACCTGTCTTCAATTCAATACAATAAACATTACAGCACCTACTATGTGCAAATCACTTGTCTGGGTACTAAGAATATGCAAGGCTTAGATAAAACCATACCCCTTTTCTTAAGGAATCTAGAGTCCAATAGAATAGACTAAGGCAACATCAGAGATAACTATAATAAACACTATTTATATAACAAGCACGTTAAAGTTTTAAGACATAGTGATATATAAACTCAATGTCAAATACTGACCAGCTGTTAAATACTAGAAGGAGAGTGGACTTTGGAATTCCAGGGGGATAAGTTTCCAACTTGTTGTTTGTCCTTCATTCTCAAAGAGGGTCATGATATCATGAAGCTGATGCTGTGACTTGCAAGTGAATTGGATTTAAGTAAGGGAAGACTAAAGGAAGGAAGGAAGGAAGGAAGGAAGGAAGGAAGGAAGGAAGGAAGGAAGGAAGGAAGGAAGGAAGGAAGGAGGAAGGAAGAAAGGAAGGAAGGAAGGAAGGAAAGAAGGAAGGAAGGATGGGAGCTGTATTTTCCAACTGAAACTGACCAGTTGGGTTCCAAGTGGGGCAACTCATGCTACTCACAGGTTTCTCTTTGTCCTTAGTTCTTGAAGAGTACCATGACATCAGGAAGGTGATGGCATAACTTGCAAATGGATTGGATTTAATTAAGGAAAGGCTGTGCAAAATCACCAGCTTCACTTTCTCCTCTGGAGTCATCTGAATCTAGTGGCAAGATATAGATCAGGACAACTAGATATGGCCCTGGATGCAGTAGGAGACCTTGGCCTTTTCAAGCTAAGGTCTTTCCCAAGTTTCAATTTGACTGAGACAATGCCCATTCAATGATTAAGGCTAGGTAAGAAAATCCCAGGTCCAACACCAAGCCATCAAAAGGTTAACTTCTACAGATCCCTTTAAGTCTGCCATTCATACATAACTTGTTCTATTGACACTGAAATGTGGGAAACATTATGAAAGGTCTATGTCCAAACGAGGGAAACTAGCTTCTGGCCCAAGGTAATTTCAGAAGATAGTATCAGGAGATGCAACTACCCCTTCATCCTCCAAGTGAAAGTACTACTACCAAATTGAAGACTGAGGTTCTTGAGTCACAAAGAACTGACTCTATTCCCTTATATTTTCTGTTCCACTTGCCTTTCCCTCTTCAAGTTACTGTTTGTCTACCTAGAGGTTGAAGGACATGATCGTGGGCAAGAGAAGAATGAATGGAGGGGGTAGAAGGACCAATGACAAGAGGTAAACAAGAAAGCCAGATTGAATCTCCTTTCCTTTCCCCACTGTGAGGTCCTCTTTTCTAGATCACTCTGCCTTCCCATACTCTCCTGTTTTAGGGTTTTAGCTGCAGCAGCTGCTTTGGCAGGTGGACCAGTTTAGAAACATATAAGGCCACAGACCAGGGAAAGACAAAGCAAGGAAAGCTGACAAAGAGTCTCATGTGTGTCTTGCTTTTATGAGATGAGAACATATGGGACAAATCATATCTGTACAGATGCAAGATCTTCATACATATTCATTAGGCATGACTTTTTAAAGAGAGGTAAATAGTTTTGACACTAGGTTTCTGTAGCAAAAGGTGCTCAAGGATCCCTCCCTCTTCTCTAATATAAGCTTAGCACAAACACAAGTAGTTTGTGGTTCACAGGTATTTTTAGAATTCTGAAACATTTGCCTTTTCTTGATCTTCTGGCAACCTTCTCCAATTATCCCAAGTTTCCTGGGCTGACAGCTGTTGAATATCTGACAACCATTTAATTTCTCAGTTTTATCCCTATGTTTGAGAATTTATCTTTTGAATTGCATGGATTGGTTTGAGGTCTAATTTTCTTGCATGCTTCTCTAACCCTTTATTTCCTCCCAGCGGTAGTCCTGGGTTAGCATTACACTTTCATTTAGCAGTGCACATTTCGATAACACGCTGTGGATTCATCTTACAGATCATTAGCAGAAATGATAGCAAATATGGAACTTTTAGCTCAAACTCTCACCCCACCCCACTGGAAAGCCTCCAAGTGCATACTTTGCCATTAATAATGACCTTTGTTAGAGAGAGAGATTTCCTTCACCTCTCAATTTGTGTGACAAGTGTGTGTATCTGTGTCTAAACCAGCTTAAATTATTTCAGAGTTAAATTTTGATAAATGCTCTGGTAAATTGTGTTGGGACCATAGACAACCCTGGAAAGCATGTTCTTCTTAATGACTTTAACCTTGCCCGGCGGTATTCAATTCATCCACTGGAGCTACTCCTGCCACCTTTAATCACTTTTCATTGAATTGATTATCCAGCAGTGATTCATTCATCTTAACTATATTCTTCACACCATTGTAATATACACAGCATTAACACACACCCCTTTATTCCTTATTAAACTCCCTTAGTCTTCCATTTAATTTTACCTTGGTGATGGGGGTGGGGGTCTAAGAGGTAAACTGTTGATTTTATGGGTACAGAGAATTCACAGTGAGGAGCAGCTCTATGGTTCATATATTTAGTTGAGTAGAGCACACAGGGCTTAAGTTGTAAGTTAAACTTAAGTTTAACAATTATCACATAGCCCTTAAGTCAGAGGAAAGACTGGAACCCAAGACTTTCTGACTCTATCCACTATTCCACACTGCTTCTCCCCTACACCTAGCTATTTAGATTAAGATAGTTAAAATTCACTATCTTCAACATTGAAAATATTTTAATGAAAAGGAGAAAAACAATATCACAATTCCTATGCTTTGGTTATGGAAAAATCTTTGAATATACACCAGTTTTATCATTCATGTCCTTCTCTATAGTTAAAACAGATGATTTGTAAAACTTCCAGGGTG
Source organism: Petaurus breviceps papuanus (assembly GCF_028583685.1). NCBI lineage: Eukaryota > Metazoa > Chordata > Mammalia > Diprotodontia > Petauridae > Petaurus > Petaurus breviceps. The sequence continues at coordinate 12,443,111 of NW_027187324.1, read as the reverse complement.
ATCCCATCCTACTCTGACTCCTCATCTCAATAATTATGTATTATGGTCAATTTGAGTGGCACAGATTTGCAGTTTTAAGTAGAGAGTTCTCCAAGTGTCTTACTTTGGGGCACTATCTTTGTGCTACATTATAAACTGAATGAAGAGAGGGACTGGTGTTTTCTGTTTCTTTGATATTCCCCAAGACTGACTTTATTTATAAACCACTGTCTACCCTATGTGGTACAATTTCACGAAGACCTGAATGCCTCTTCTAAGCCTCTCAACCTGCTGGCTGATACCTGGAATTCCAGCAGGTAAAATTTCACTCCTTTAGCTTAATGCTTTGTTCAAATGTATACTTTAAGCAATGTTTACTATGTGACATTTATATAGAACTATACAATCTGCAAAACATTTTATACGTGTTGTTTTGAGTCTCACAAACCTTTGAAGTCAGTGCTTTGCACATGATTGGGCTGAAGCTTACTTTAAGTGATTTCCCCCAGGACACACAGCCAAGAAGTAGGAAAGGCAAACTGTGGACTCTGACTAGCACTCTATCCACTTCAGTCAGGTGCCTCTCCATAAATAGGAGCTAACATTAAGAGCAAATATAAGGTAAATACACACTGATTGGAGAATGGCTAAACAGATTGTGTTATGTGAATGTCATAGAGTATTACAGCACTGTAAGAAATAATAAATATGAAGGATATAGAGAAACATGGGAAGATGTGAACTGATGCAAAATGAAGCAAGCTCAACCAAGAAAACAATAAATGTAGCAGAAAGAGGTAGCACTTTAAACTATTATCAGTCATTGACACCTCAGTGTGAATGAAGGTTCTGAGAAGAGATTCTGCTACATATGGGGGCAGAAGGGAGAGAGAGAGGGAAAGAGAAAGAGAGGGAGAGAAAGGGAAGGAGAGAGAAGGGAAGGAAGAGGAACAGAAAGAGGGGGAAGGAAAGAGAAGGAGAGGGAGAGAAAGGGAGGGAGAGAGAAGGGAAAGAAGAGAGCCAGGGAGAGGGGGAGACACAGAGAGACAGAGATAGACACAAAGACATACAGAGTGAGAGAGAAACAGACAGACAAAGACAGAGAGACAGACAGAGACAGAGAGACACACACAGAGACAGAGAGAGAGAGAGAAAGAGAGAGAGAGAGAGAGAGAGAGTAAGCTTACTATAATGTATATCAAGAAGTTGGCAGACATAGGGAAGGTGAAGACACTGGAAACATTTTTGCCAACGTTTGGGTATTCATTCAGTTGTTGATGGATAGACAAAGAAAGTGAGTCATTTTTATTCAATTTTTAAAGTTGGGAGGAATTTACTAAACAAGCTTACTCTTTTAGGGCCTTTAGGCTCATGTTAGACTTACTGAAGAAGGCTCCAAATCATTTCAGTAGTTTGCTTAGCATAATATAGAAAGTAAAGAATTGGTATAAAAGCACAATTGATCTGAGCCCATTATTTACTCATGAACTCTCTACTTCTATTAGTTAATAATAGCAGATCATGAGGAGAAAGGCCCTCTGTTGCACTTTCAGTAGTCTCTCACTGACATATGTGTGTAGATATATAGATATATATACACCATCCTTTAATATTACACAGTTTCTCAGTTTCCCTTTCTATGCATAAATGTGTTCAATATTCAGATCCCTAAAATCTGCACATTCTCTTAAAAAGGAAAAAGAAAAACTTTGCAAAATACTGCACTCTGCTGCAATGTAAACTTCTTCAGTCCATAACAGGTTAATCTCATTTTTAATGAGTCAAAGCTATATTTTCCAATGGATCACAATGTTTTCTTGCCAGATGGAAAAATTGAAAGACGGGGAGATAATAACCAGGCAGTTACCAACTATGCTGCTTGTTCCTTATGACAGGGAAGTCTCATTATGAGCATATTGATGCAATCTTTATCCTCACAACTGTTTTCCCCTTTCAAATTAGGAAGGTGTTATACATTATATGTTCAAGGCAGCCTCAAAATGCCATGGGGACACTTCAAAAAACATCTTCAAAAGTCAAATACTCTGAGACCTTTAAGTTCACTTTCAGCAATTTGAAAATCTGTGGAATGAGATGTGTAGCCATAACCAGACCCAATCATGAAGTAGTCTGTCTCACTGGTAAAATCATACAAATGTGATCTGCTTAAGTAATTTCTAGGTTTGTGTCTCCCACCCTCTAAAGCAGCCCTTGCCTCACTTAAATAGACAGAAAGTGTGTTCACAATAGGTCTGTTAACCTTAAAAAACTGACTAAAAGGGCTTTGGTGTATCAATTTAAGAAACCAAGTGTTGAACAAGAAAGCATGGAAGGCATTATGGATAAAAATTTAGAAAATGACTTAGCTATTTCTTAACCCTGTATCTTACACATATCCTAAAAAACATTCTTCTGAGCATAGAAAAGTGACCAGAGCATTTTACCAAACAGGATCAAAGTTTAAGCAAATGTTATTTTCCTATCAGTATTTACTGTAATAAGTGGCATTATCTTTTCTTTCAACATTCCTTTTATAATTAGTTTTAATTGATTGGCTTATCCTGTGCTTGCAGGGTTCTCTCTTCTAACCTTCAAAGTTTCCTTGGCTTCCTTCAATCCCCAGATCAGGTCCCACCTTTCCATCTTCTGTAGAAGCCTTTCCCAGTCCCCTCTCCCAGAAATTAGTCTTCTGTAACATTGCTATCCCCTCTCCCTCTCCTCTCCAAAGGAAGGTAAATTTTGATGGCCTAAAGCTGCCTAGTTCACTTGGGTTATACTGGCTAGATTTTTTTTCTCAAAGACCAAACCTTAAACCCAATTCACTCTGGAATTTATAGACTGGACAACAATAGGTCCCTGCCCAAGCAACACTTAATGGTTATTTTTTGTGTCCTCCTGGCTGTGAATATAAGTGAATATAAATAGTAACTGTTTCTCTTTTGGCCAGCAACCCTGAGGGTCTTTCTCCTTACAGCTTGATTTTTTTTTATTAAAGGGGCCATCCCTTGACTCACTTCTTAAAGAGATTTATTCACTGAATGGGTGCTACCTCACTCAAAATGAGGACCTGAAAAGACCCTACTCTGAAATGGCCAGGGTCTTCCATTGCATCCTAGGCCATCTCCAGTAGTCCGGATGAATATCTGACCACTGGACAGAGAGAATTCTAGCGAATGACTTTGGTGAGAATGACTGGTGACTTTGCACAATCCTCCTTCATCAAATCAAAGTCAACTGCAAGTCATGTCATCACCTCCCTAATGTCATAGTCCTCTTTGAGAGAGGACAAACACAACCATCCAATTGTTCTTCATATATTGTCTCCTTCGTTTAAACGTGAGTTCCTTAAGGACAGAAACTTTTTTTAGCCATTCTTCGTATTTCCAGTGCTTAGCATAATAGCTGGCACATAGTAAGTGCTTTTAAAAATGCTTTTTGACTGATGGAGTAATTGACTGTTAGTAAAAAGCTGAAATCAAAGATGGTCAAATTCTCCTAATGTTCTCCTTTGCAGATGGATATTGTCTTGATTTTAAAAAATTTCAAAATATTTCAGATTTTACTAAATTAAATACAGTCATTATAAAAACTTTGTTCTAACTATCAATAAAGGAAAAATCAAGTGGATAAAGAATGTTCATCATTAAGAACATGGTATTGCTGTGATCCAGAATAAAGATGGATAATCCATATGGTTGAATTGTAAATATACGCAATTTAGGTCACACAGCTGATAAGGTCAGAGGCAGGCTTCAAACTCACATGCCAAATCCAATCCCAGCACTTTTTTCAGTCACACCATGATACCTCTCAAGTATATGATAGCAAATAATTATAATTAGAAAGAAATGCCAAGGCGGGGGATTGGGGAGGAGGGAAAATGAAGAAAAGGGCAAGACAAGTAGGCATCTAAAGAAACTGGTATAGCTGCAGCATTGAACTTTCTTCTTTGTACATTTGATGACAGATATCTGAAGCCATCGATTTTATAGTTAGATCTCTTAAGTTTAGTCTCCTGTGAATTACCAGCTTTCTCTGCTACTTTTCTTATTTCTATGTTGAAACTTCTATTCTTTAGTATCCAGTCTGGCAGATATATGCAGACAATTTTTCTATCTACCATTTTCTTTCACTTTAAAGCAAGACACAAGCCAAATATATGTTTACCAGCTCTTCTTAAGTACCTTCTATTTTCAGCCAAGAGTCCATCATTCCTATTTTCATGTCTCCAGACTCTGAGCTTCAGGGAGTTCTCCATGATTTCTCAACAGTTTTCTCAGAGATCATATCATTAAGTTTCTTCAGCATCTTACAATATAATTATTCCAGGCTTTGACACCTGGACTAATTTAAAACGAGGTACGCCTTTTATCTCTTTGCACATTGGGTTAGCAGAGTGGTATACTGTGAGAAAGGGTGATAGACTTGGAATCAGGATATCTGTACTAGTTGTACAACCACAGACAAATCATCTACTCTAAACCTAAGGTTCCTTCTCTGTAAAATGAGAAGCTAATAATATTTCTAGGGTTTGTCTCAAAGAGTTATTATAAAGATCAAATGAACAATGTGTATAAAGTGCATTGCAAAACTTAAAGCATTTACTACCAACAATTATTATTCCATTGTTTGTTCAACACTTTCTAATCTGAAAAAAAATTCTCCTTACTTAACAAAATAAATAAAATATGTATTGAATAGTTCCATTTTCTCTGTCATCTGTAAATGTTATATTATATTTTCATGAACTGATGGTGGTAAGTTATAAAAATAAGTATAACTGACATTTATGTAACACTTCAAGGTTTATAAAATGCTTTACGTATAAAATGTCATCTGTTCCTCACAACCTTAGAATAGGTAATGCAGGTATCATTATAGATGTATTTAAAATAAGGAACTAGAGTTCAGAGCAATTATAAAAATTATTCTATAAACCAAGTGGATAAAGAATATCTATCATCAAGAAAAGTGTATTCCTGTGATCCAGGGTAAAGATGGATGGTTCATATGGCTGAATGATAAATTCATGCAACTTAGATAGGTCACAGTAACGGTAAGGGAATTTGAAGATCTTCCCTGCCCCTCAATGGGCCTCACATGGAACCCAATAGGAGGATTGGGGGGAGGCTTGTTTTTCAGGAAGGCCTACACCTTTTGTTACTTTGTAATTAGGCAGTGAGTCACAAAGGTTGTGATGTCTTCTGACCCTGAAGAAGGGTATATATACTCTGAGGGGAGGTTTTGCTTTGGGGCTCACTCATGGGAAGAGTTGTGTGATTTGGTCAGATGAGACTCTGGGTAGCCATTGAGCACCCTGGCTTTGAAAACCCGGATGTTGGTGCTTCTCTCTCTGGTAACTAGCTATGTATGTATGTAATAGACAGCTAGAATTTTGTTATTTTCTGTGTATTTTTTGTTTGTTTTTCCTGAAGTTCGGGGTGCTGACTTTTTCCCCTGAACTAAGTGAATGAGATGAGATGAGATGAGATGAGATGAGAGAGAGAGAGAGAGAGAGAGAGAGAGAGAGGTAAAGTTGCTTTCCTTTAGTAAAATAGATCAAAGAACCTGTACTAGCAGCCACCCTGAGTATACTAGGGTGCTTTCTGTTACAGTCACACAGCTAAAAAGGTCAGAGGCAGGTTTCAAACTCACATCTCAGACTTCAAACTGACACAAAATCACCAGTCACATAAGTGACCTGTTTATGGTCACACATCTAGGAAGGAGTCATGAGGAAGCATTCAAAACTAAATCTACCTGAGTTCAAATCTAGCACTTTTATCTATTGTACCACCAGTCATGCCTAATGTGAATCCAAAGGGTTCAGAAAAATAATGGGTAGAATCTCATGGCCCATAACACAGTAAGTCAACCCAGGAGGGACAGGATACATTTAAGATTGAATATTTAAAGAGCCAAAGAGAAACTATCCTGTATTGAAGAAAATGGGAAGGTATTTTAAGAGGCCAATTTAGAAGCACAGGGAAATCATTGACCAAACTTAAATATTTAAAAGACATGAAAAGAAGATGAAAGCAAGTGCAGAAAATAGAAGATGATTATAAAACAAGGATACAGTCCTACAACACTAGTCTTAGGAACCCTAAATCATAAAATCAATGGAATCTGGTAATGAATTCTAAAGATAATGGAAAGAAGTTTTTTGTTGTTTCTTTGTGGGTTTTTATCTTAAGTTATATAAAGGTTCTATATCAGGGAGGATGAAATTGAAAATGGTTGACAGAATGAAGACAGAGTCAACTAATTTTTATTTTGCTTCTGTTCTCTCTGTCAAAGAGAACAAAAGATGTAATACAGTTAACAGAAAGTCAAAAGCCAAGATAAGTGAAAAATAAGAGAGCATTGACCTGAATGAGTTCAAGTCCCTGGGACCACATTATTACATGCTATTCACTAAGGATACAAAGACAAAAATGAAATCGTACCAGCCCTCAAGGAGCTTGCTTTCCCTTAGGGAGGAAATATGTACTTTATGTTTAAAAGTATGTGAAAATAAATATAAGATAATTTTTATCAAGAGAAGGTGCTAGCAAGTAGGAATATGCGGAGATACCAAGATGTGGAAAGAAGATAGTATTTGAGTTAAATTTTAAAGGAATCTAAATATTCTGAAAAGTAGAGGTGAGCATGAAGTTCATTCTAAGCATAGAGTGTCTGACAGCATGTGAGAAGGCAAAGAGATGGGAGATCAAGAATTGTTTGCCAGGAGTCTAGTCTGGCAGGACCATAAACTTTAAGAAGGAACAATGTGTAATAAGCCTGCAAAGAATGGAGAGAGGTTGGGAAGGATTTTAAATGACAGAGGCAATAGCAAACCATTGAGCAGGGAAACAACAGGTGAGATCTGCATTTAATGATAATCACTTTGGCAACTGTAGGGAGGATGGACTGATGGAAGAGAGATCTGAGATAGGGACCTCAGTTAGGAGGTTGTTAGATTAATAGCATGAGAAATGACAAGGGTATTAATTTAAGGTGGTGGCTGTCTGATTAGAGAGAAGGGATGGAATGCAAGAGATATTGTGGGTGCAGAAACAGCAAAGATTGGTAATTTCTTAAACATGAAAATAATAATAACTAACATTTATATGGTACCTACTATGTGCCACACACAGTACGGTATTAAGTATTTTACAATTATTATCTCATTTGATCCTCATTACAACCCTGGGAAGATGGTGCAGTTACTTTTTAGTTGTAAAAGAGCCATTTTGCAGTTGAGGAAACAGAGACAAAGAGAAGTGAAAGTGATTTGCTCAGCATCACACAGTGTTTGAGGCTGGATTTGGACTCAGGATTTAGACTTTCTGACTCCAAGTCCAGAGGTCTTTGCACTACACGAACCATGATGAAGGATGAGGGAGAATGAGTCCAGGATAATCCTGAGATTATGTGCCTACTGGATATGCTGGAGAACAGTAATACCCTCAACAAAAATAGGAAAGTGTGAAAAAGGAATGAGTTTGAGGGGAAAGATCAATTCTATTTTGGACCTGTTGTGATGTCTCTGGGATGTCCAGCTTAAAATGTCCAAAAGCCAGTTGGTTATCTGGTACTGGCACTCAAGAGATACTCTGGAGCTATAGCTAGAGATTTATGAGTCATCTGCATAAAGATGACAATGAAACACATAGGAACTGATGAGGTCACCAAGAAAGCATAAATCAAGAAGGGAAAAAGGCAGATGGTGGGAGAGAGCCAAGAGGACAAGACTGAGCATTATAACAATGAAAATTAAAAGATCAAAAAAGGAGAATTTTTTTAATGAAGGTCCTAGAGAAGAAATAACTTCTTCTCTCCCAACAAAGAGGTTGGATTCTGCAAGGACAGAATACTGTATACATTATCACACAAAGTTTTTCTGTATCAGATTTTGTTGTGTAATTGGTTTTCTTTGTCACAAGAGAGGATTCAATCTGTTTGGGGTGGATGAAAAATTATTTCAATATAAAGACCAAGGATATCAATAAAAAAATCTTTAAAATAAGATAAAACATAAGTGGATTAATTTCTAAATGGAAAAAAAAGGAAAGAAAGAAAGAAAAGAAAGGTTTAGTCTTTGTTGTTCCCAAAGGCAAAGGGGTGAAAGTTACAAAAATGCAGATTTCAGGGGGAAGACCATCTGTCAAGGATATTGCAGAAGGAATTTCTGCACTATATGAGATATTCTATTATTATGACCTTTAAGGTCCCTTCCAATTTTAAATCCTATGATCCTATGATTAAATGTGAAGAGAAATTTGTTGTTCTGAGTTTCAGAAAACTGCCTTCTTAACCAGTTTTCTCAGTACCAACACATACACGCATTTTAAGAGGCTACTAGTGATCAATGTTAACCTCTCCTGACAAATCAATATCTACAGGCATTATCAGCAGATTGCATGGGAGGTATAAAAATATATAACTAGTTACCATTAATTTTGCTCACATTCCCAGCTTTTTAAATTTGATTGATCTCTTGTCATCCTTCATGACATTTCTGCACAGGTTATCTTAGAGAAAATATAAGTTCCACAGAATTGCAGACAGGTAGCATATTGCAATTAATGTCAGCTGTGGGAAGCAACTGTTTCTTACTGATGACCAGTGCAGGGTGGGCTCACATCAGAGCTTCACAGAATGAAAACATCCTTTTCATTTTCTCTGGACATAAAAATACCCTGTAAAAATGATGAGTTGATTTATGGCAACAGAGAAGTATTCTCATTTGCATCGCTGTCAATCCAGTCATATTATTTAGCACAGATACAACTGAAACTAATTTCTTATCATGAGAAACTTCTGGGATGAGAATAATTTTTTTAAAGCAGCCCTTTGGGGGGAGGGAGGCTAGGTGGTGCAGTGAATAAAGCACTGGCCCTGGAATCAGGAGGACCAGAGTTCAAATCCAGCCTCAGACATTTAACATTTACTAGCCATGTGACCTTGGGAAAGTCACTTAACCCTAATTGCATTGCCTTCCCCCCTCCAAAAAGCAGCCCTTTGGAAAAGAATTGAACATGCAGAAGTATGAATAGGAAAGTGTTTTAGATGGGCAAAATGGTTTTTGTTCTTTCCATAACACCAAAGAAGATATTTGGTATAAAGCTATAAGGCAATTTTCCCTATCTGTGCACCAGTTAAATCTGTGCCAATTCAGTTTAAGAAATATTTAATAGAGGGAAGGGGACAAAATGTGAAACTCAAGGTATTGTGGAATTGAATCCTGTAAACTAAAAGTAAACAAACAAATTAATTTTTAAAAAATTTTTTAAAATAACATTAAAATATTCTCACAAAAAAAGAAATATTTAATAATATGATGGAATACTATAAGAAATGATGAGCAGGATACTCTCAGAAAAATCTGGAAAGACTTGCATGGGCCGATACAAAGTGATGCTGTGTGCAAAGTAACAGCAATATTGTAAGATGATCAGCTGTGAATGACTTAGCTATTCTCAGCAATACAATGATTCAAGACAACTTTGAAGGACTTATGATGAAAAAAATGCTATCTATCTCCAGAGGAAGAACTGATGTTATCTGAATACAGAGTGAGGCATACTTTTTTTTACACTTTACTTTTCTTGAGGTTATTTGTCTATGTTTTCTTTTCCAATATGATTATTATGGATATGTCTTGCATAACTACACATGTATGACCCATATCGAATTGCTTGCCCAAGGGGCCAGGGGAGGAGAAAGGAAGGAGAGAATTTGGAACTCAAAGTTTTGAAAACAAATGTTAAAAATAATTTTTAAGTGTAACTGGGGAAAAATAAAATTCTAAATTAAAAAAAATTAAAATGGCAAAAATATTTAATTAGTTTTTATTAAGTACCAGACACTGGGATAAGTTCTGGAAATCAATTTTTTAAATGAAATAGTTCTTGCTCTCAAGGAACTTACATTCTCCTCAGTGCAGCATTCAAAAAGGACCATGCTTAGGGGGACCAAAAAGTCCCATGTGCAATAAATTTGATTTTTCTTATCTCTTGTGTATATGAGGCAAAAGAAAAATACTTGCCTGACACATGATGATTTGCCAAATCTTTGGGGTTACTTTGTTATCCTCAAATAGTCAGGTTATGCCTAAATTGTTAGTCATTGGAACTGAGTATATGTTTCTTGTGTTACAGGTTCAGTTGTATAGATATAAATGGTGAAGTTGACAACTGTTGATACCCCACTGCATCCTCACTTATCAATAAGGCAATAAATTGGCAATCTTAGTCAAAGGAAAATGGGGCAGCCTTGCCAAGATAATTGGTCTAGGAAGAAGAGGTTCACCAGTGGTCTGTGGGACTCAAAGGGGAAGATACTTTTGTTGATGGCTCCTGCATTGTACAAGATAAAGAACTGAGAGAAAGAATAAGTTAAAGAAACCGGTATCCACAATGGTTCATATCCCTTAAACATGGGTAATGCCACTCAAGGGTAAATGGTGACCATAGATCTGGAAAATGATACCATTCCTAAGATACTAGAAGTCCTTAGATAGCAGCAGACCACAAATAAGGACTGTTATAATAAGCAGGTAATTGTAATGAACATAATATGACCCTGATAGGATTATAAGAATCTAGAAAACATGGGGAGCAGTCTCTTCTTTTAAGAAATGAGATAGGGAAGGCAAGCATCTAGACCTTTTTCCTCTGATCATCACTAGCTTAATGAATGAACAAAACGTGTTTATTAAGCTCCTACTATGTGTCAGATTTCATGATAAGAGCTGAGGGTACAAATACAAAGATAAAGACAATTCTCTGCCCTTGAACTTACATTCTAATAAAGGCAGCACATACAATGGAGGAATGATGAAAGCAAGGGTATACCTCTCTATTCTATCTGCCCTTCAAGGTTTGACTCAGATGACTATGACCCTCCATATTTCCTTCATCTCCATTTTACCAAAAGAAGCTCCAAATCTTTTTCTTTCCCTCCTCTTCCTCATTGGATTCTACCAAGGTGGACACATATCATTCCTTGGTATCTTCAGAATCTAAATGTTCTAGGACAGAAGTTCTTAATCTGGGGCTCACAGATCCTCAGAGGTCTGTGGATAGATTTCAGGGGGGAGAAAAATTGCATCCTTATTTTCATTAATCTCTCTCTAAAACTTAGCATTTCCTTCTATTATGAATTTTTTAAATATTATTTTAAAATGGAATCCATAAGCTTCACTAGACTAGCAAAAGTGTCCATGATACAAAAAAGATTAAGAATTCTTGTGTGGTCTTGAGAGTCCCTCACATATTTTTCTACTCTCCTTAATGAGCTAACTATACTCTCAAAAAATGCCCTCCAAATTAAGTCATTTTCTTCTTTTGTTATTCAGTTATTTCACTTCCAAAGTGGTCACAGGAAAGTATTGTGAAAACTACATCAGAAAGCACAGGTTGAATTCAATAAATAAAAAGATCTTCAAAGTGTATAGACTATTCGAGCATCATGTATGTAAAATCATGAACATTTTTTTTCCAAGAGTAGAACTGGATGGTGCTAGATATAACAAATACTAAACCACATCATGATGAATTAAGTTAATTATATTTTAATAGAAAAGCTAGGAGGTGCAGTGGATAGAGTGCTAGACTTAGAATCAGGAAGTCCTGAGTTAAAATCCTGCCTCAGACAACTGTACGGCCCTGTACAAATCACTTAATGTTTCTATGCCTCAGTGTCCTCATCTGTAAATTGGGATAATTACAGCCCCTCCTCACAGGGTTGTTTTGAGGATCAAATAAGATAGCATATACAAAAGTTTTGCAAATCTTAAAAGTTGTATAACTGATATTGTTATTATTGGCAAAAAAGAAAACAACTGCCAATAGGCATTTATTACAGAATCCATTTTCTATGTTCAATCAAATAAACAGCAAGTTAGAGAGAATTCGTTGAAGCACATAACCTCAGAATTGGAACCCCTTCCTGCATACAAATCCCCTCTATAATAAAACTGCCAAATGCTCATTCACCCTTTTCTTGAGGCCTCTAGTGAGGGGCAACCCAGAATTTCCTGAGGCAATCTATTCCACTTTTCACTAGCTCAAATTTTTAGGATTTTTTTCACTGTTATCAAAACTAAATTTGCCTCTTGACAACTTTCATCTACTGCTCATAGATCTGTCTCTGGGTCAATCACAAATCTAATCCCTCTTGTACACAACAGCCCTTCAGGAACTAATGTCCCCTTAAGTCTTCTTATCTCCAACCTAAATATCTACCATTCCTTCAAGTGATCCTCTTCTGTCAGGGAGTCCTCACTTTCTCCTCATGACTGTCACCCTTTCGATGTTCTCCAGCTTGTATTTGAATGCCTTTCCCAAAAATATAGTGCCCAGAAGTGAACACAACACAACAGATGTGGTCACAGAGTATAGCAGAGTGACGACCTTCTTAGTCCTGGAAACTATGCCTCTTTTAATAGAACCTAATATTCCATTAGCTTTTTTGGTTCCCATATCATACTGTTATTCCTTTTCACTTTGAAGCCCACTAAAATCACCATATCTTTCAGATGCACACCTCCTCAATCTTACATTTGTAAGGTTGACTTTATCCTAAATAAAATATTTAGATTTATTTCTATCAAATTTTATTTTATTAGATTTGGCCCAGTGTTTTAGCCCATCAGAGCTATGATCCAAGGTGTTAACAACCATTCTCAAGCTTGTGTCATCTGACATGTTGATAAAAATATGATTAATTTACACAAGTCATTGATAAGCTGTTCAATTGAAGAGTTTCAAGAAGAGAGACCTGGAAACCTCATCCAAGTTGACATTGAATCATGAATAATTACTCTCTGGGATACAAGCATTCAGAATCCTCTGAATTTATCTAATTGTGCTATTATATAGCCTATTTCTCTCCATCTTTTCCACAAGAATGACACAAGAGATTATAATAATGCTTTGTTAACATCTATGTCTCTTGGCCCCTTGGCATGCTCAACCAGAATTCCAGTCAAACCCAGTGAATCTTGGAGTGGGCCTGTTTCTTGGTATGTGCTCTGGGAGGCCCACAAGAAGGCCCCTTTCCCTCTCTCACATGAGAACATGCACAGATTTCCTCTGACTTTATCCTGTTTTTATTTGAGCCAAGTGACTCAAATTTACCCAATTCCTGAACTATCTAATCCACTACAATTCCCTCTTAGGTAGAATTTCTGCCTTAGCAGTAGAATAATTCTGAATTCACAAAGGAAAATAATTATGACAAGGAAAATTTGAAGTTTACTCAGAAAAACTACATGGATATACGGAAAACTCAACAATGGATTTAGATTTTTTTTAAAGATGTACAGAAGATATAAAAAAGGTCAGATAACAGAGGCTGAATATAAAATAAGGGCACAGTCCTGTAAAATGGTAGCCAGTTTCATGAATTGTGACCTGGAGACCATCAAAGACAGTTAGACACTTTCTTCCTAACTGCCCATTTATGCTTGGTAGCAATTATTTTTATTATTTTTTTTTAATTCTTTTTATTCCCTTTTCAAATATAATTCTTATTAGAAGAGAAAATAGAAGCAAAATAGTTGACCTATTCTTCTATGTCTTCTATTCCTCATTCATTATCACTGTCTCAGACACCTGAGCAAAGATGCCTTTTTTAATCTGCTCTTTTTCCAAAACAGCTGTTTGGGGTTTGTTTGGTTTTTTCCTTATTGTTGTCCTTAGCTTTTCTGACTAGTTTTAGTGCTTTCACACAACTAACAGTCCTAAGCCTCTTCTCGCTGAGCCACCTGGCCGCCCCTAAGCAATTGGGGTTAAGTAACTTGCTCAAGGTTACATGGCCAGGTGTTTCTGGGTGGGTGCTAAGTGTCTGAGCCCGGGATTCGATCTCCAGGTCTTCTCAACACTGGATCCGGTGCTCTTACTCGCTGTGCTACCTGGCCGCCCCCTTTCTTCCACTTTCTAAACACATCTTTTTCAAATCTAAGTGGGTTGAGAGGTTGATACATATTGTTCTCTTTGAGTGACTTCCCCTTTTTCTTCTCATTACAATTGTTTTTCTTTGTTTCTTCAGAATTTCATTCGTGAAAGCTTACCATCCATCTTGACATAATTTATTCTTATTTTTATGATTATAATCTTATTTCATGGGATCCAACCTATATCTTTTTTAAACTCTTCAAAATCTATTCTCCCCAAATTCAGGATGAATGTCAGACCATGCTGAACTTTCCTCTCTTCTACCATAAATTCTTTGAGATTGAATGGTCACTTCTTTCCCAAGGGTCCACCAGTTTCCACCTCAGGATAGAATTTTTCCTTATTGGTAGATCCAAAAAGTAATAAGTTCCCTTCACGAGTTACTCTATCTTTTGAGAGATAAATTTTAAATTATGGAAAGTCAAGACTTAATTCTCCTTCGAACAGAGAGCCAGAACAAGAGAACTCCAGTGATTGTCAGGAAAATTAAAAGCATTCATCACCGCTATATAACGTTCCAGGCTCCTGACTTACTTCCTGAATTCCTCATTTGTTTCTCTTCTCTGTCCAGGTGGTCTATAGCACATTCTTATGACAATATCATTTCTATTCCTACCTCTATTGATCTTCTCTGTGATATGCTGCTATGACTCTTGCACCTGCTTCTTCTATTTGCAAACATAACTGCATCTTCTTAATATACAACACTCCTCTATTCCTTTCTTTTATCTAATGTTTTGCCTACCAGTGTATTGTGCTATAGTGAAAAGAGTGTTAGAACTGGAATCAGAAGACCTGGGTTCAGATCCTCCCTCAGATACTTAGTAGCTGTATGGTCCTAAACTCAGCCTCTCACTTTTCTCATTTGTAAAGTTAGGCAGTGGAACCTGATGATTTCCAAAATTCCTTTTACCACTTTATGATCCTGTTCTTTTTTAATAAGATTCTGGAGTCCTATTCCACTTGCATAGGGGTGACTGTGAGTAAAATTGACCAATTTAGTAAGGTTAAAGGACCAGAGCCTAGTTTGGAACCTTGATTCCATTTTCTTGAAAAATTTGAAAATTCTCATTAATTGTTTAAGTCTTGCATTTGGGGAGGATAGGATTTGATCAAATTAATATTGACATGAGCTTTCCTCTGGGGGTGGAACCTTTAAAATGGAGTAAATGGACCTCTCAATGCACCAAGGAGTAATTATAGAGCACAGACCCCCAGAGACTATTTCATGAAGAGCAAGTATGCTTAATTGGTAGAGAAGTAAACAGAGAATTGAAGCTGGGGTGTGGGAGACCTGAGTTCAAATCTGACCTCAGACACTTAGTGTGTGATCTTGAGCAAGTGACTTAACTTCTAACTCAGCTTTCCTCACCTGTATAATGGGGATAATAATAGCACCTCCCTCCCAGGGTTGTTATGAGGATCAAATGAGAATATTTATCAAGTGTTTTGCAAATCTTATAGTGCTATATAAATGTCATCATCATCATCATCATTATAGTACTTCAGAGACCCATTGCTTTATATTGGGGCAAGTTCTCCACTGATGCCAATCGCCACCTTTTCTTTCTAAGGAGAAATAATTCTAAAGACACAGAAAGAAATAATTCTGATGAGGAGGGAAATAGGGACACTAACTAAGGATATAGGTATGTATATTCAGAGAATGCAACAACCCACTTAGGTTTTTAAAACAAGTACAGAAGACTCAAAAGGGCAGATAATAAAGAGTGGCTTTAAAAAAAAAGAGCGACATAGAAAAGAGTGGACAGTTTCATGACTTGCTGTTACCCAGACATCCACCCTTTAGCGAGGAGACTCTAAAAAATTCAGCAAGGCTGATTGATTCTGGCATGACAGATTCAGAAGCTGTCATAAATTCCATACTTGAAGCATTTCTGATTTAGCAAGGGCTACCAGAACTTGCCTTCTACAGCCTTTAAGAAACCAGAATTTTACAAAACAGATTATCATATCAAATATACTTCCCAATTCTAAAATACAGAAAACAATAAATTAAAACATTCTTAATAAATGACATTTGTGAAATCACATTCAGGGCGGAGGGGAGGGGCGGGGATTGATCTGTTTCACCACCATGCTATGATGAGGCTATAAAAGAGAAAAGTCAAAGAACTAAAAATTTCCTAATGATAGGAGGACAAAGAAAACTAAGAAAGTAACTCTAGAGAAAAATGTTTTATGGAAGGGGGCAGGAAGTTATTCTGGGAGAGTATGTGTGTGGAGGGAGGGGTTTGGGGAGGGGTTCTTCTCCCCTCTCCCTCTTCAGTGAATGTAAGTAATCAGAGCCAAGGACAATTTAAATGTGTAAACAGGATGGTTTTACACCAAGGGTGGGGAACCTGCTGCCTTTAGGCCACATACAGCCCTCAGGTTCTCAAGTGTGACCCTTCCACTGAATGGAAACTTTGCAGAACAAATCTCCTTAATAAAAGGATTTGTTCTGTAAAACATGGACTCAGTCAAAAGACCGCACCCAAGGACCTAGAAAGTCACATGTGGCCTTGAGGCCTCAGGCTCCTCATCCCCAGTTTATACTATATGACTCCTTTAAGAGGTATGAATCCATTTAGTCAGGCCAAGAAGGCACAAGTGATGGACTAAATAAACAAGTCCAGCAGTAAAGCAGTCAAGTTTCCAGGCAGACACTCTCCTTTCTTTATAACTATGCCAAAGGACAGCAATAAGAGACAGGACAGATTGGGACTGACCTGACTGTGTTTTAGCCTACATTTCATTGACCATGTAATCAAAGACTAGACCAGTAAGAAACTGCACCAAGCTGGAAACAAAGAGATATACACCAACAGGCTACCTGAAGGAAAAAAAAAAGGTTGAAGAAAGATGATATGCTGAGGAAGGAGGTGACTTCAGTGAGCATGACTCCCATGCACCAGAAAAGAATACCAGCTATGGACTCAGGAAATAACTTCCAGATACTATTGTACTATGGGAAATGATGAGTAGGATGCTCTCAGAGAAACCTGAAAAGACTTATATGAGCTGATGCAAAGTGAAACGTACTGTGTACAAAGTAACAGCGATATTTTAAGATGATCAGCTGTGAATGACTTAGCTGTTCTCAACAATACAACAATCCAAGACAACTCTGAAGGACTTGCAGAAAATGCAGAAAGAAGGAACTGATAGTGTCTGAATGTACATTGAAGCATACTTTTTCTTGTTTATTTTTCTTGAGGGGTTTTGTTTTTTTTTTTTTGGTCCATGTTTTCTTTCACAACATGACTAATATGGAAGTGTTTGGCATGACTAAGCATGCGTACAACCTGTATCGATTTGTTTGCCTTCTTAATGAGGGGGCATAAGGAGGGAGAAAGGGAGAGAATTTAGAACTCAAAGTTTTAAAAATGAATGTAAAAAAGTGTTTTTACATGTAAGCAGGGGAAAAATAAAATACTAAATAAATTTCTAAAGAAAGAAAAGGAAATAACTTCCAGTTAGCAGTTGTTGTAAGTTTACCCTTTAGCCAAATGTTCTCTACATGTGTTTCATGATCATTCTACTTTAAGATTGTGCATACTGTCTCCCCCAGACTCTGTTTATATTTGTGGGAGAGTGTGTACCAGACTTTTCTGGAGATTGTTTTTGTACCAACTGTTTCTGCGATACCTGAAGAGATATAAACGCCCTTCCTAAAACCTAATTAAGTCTGGATGATAATCAATGGGAAGTACACTGCTGGGGGCTTGTGAGCAACAATCATAGAAAACTCTCCCACCTTAATGTTGCCCCTATAACCTGTGAAACCTGTCCTGAGAGTCTCAGTGAACGTTTGGAAAGTAGCTTCAGGGAAGCTGCTACATCCATATAAGACAACTCACATTTGTATATATTTTGAGTTTCACATAGCACTTTATATACAACAACCCTATGAAACAGATGGTACAGGTGTCTTCTGTAAAGTGTTTTTCAAGTCTTAAAATACCAATTTTAAAATGTAATTTTCATTATTATTATTATCATCATGAACACAAGGAAACAGACTGAGAGGAGTTTTCTTACTCACCCAAGGTCACACAGCAAGTGCCCAAATAGACCCAGGTCTCTTGATTCTAAAGAGAATCTACTCTTCCACCATACCACCTTTTAAAGGCCTCAATATAACCCAGAGCAGAGCTTCTCAACCTCTTTGCAGTAACAAAAGTCTTCATTTTTTTTAATTGACAGTTAACTGGCAATAAGTGCTCAGAACATTTTCTCCTTGAAGGCAGGAACTGTTCTGTCTTTGTATCTCTAGAACCTAGCACTGTGCTTGACTCATAGTAGGGATTTAATAAATGCTTATTGATTGATGGGAAAACTAATGCTGAAAATTAATGGTATCAAATGATATTTTAATGTAATATTTTGGATCAATTTTTTTTCTGAATCTGATAAACATCTTTTTTTAAGAGAAAGTATTTACTTGGTTTTGGTAACAATTTTACAGTTGGGAATAATATTGGATATGAAAACCATCTTGTAAAATGCTTCACAATTAATTTTCCCCACTTACATTAAATTACTATTTGGAGGACGGTTTCAATTCATCACAGTTTTGCATAAAAAAATTTATGAGTTTTGTTTTTCAGTTTGTTATATGTTGTTTGTGATTTTGAATATAATTCTGGTGGAGACGTGTGGTGTGACAGGTCTCCTATAACTCATAACCCCATTTTTAAATCTAACTAGCCCAAGTCTCAGCTTTCTGTTGTTCTCATCAGGGTTTTAACTGCCACCACTTCTAGTGGTATCAGGTGGGGAGAAGACCATAGATTATCCATTACCCCAACTATTCCCTTGATCCTCCCCCTAATAACATACAAACCCTTTCAGTTTTTGTTTCGGTGTTCTTTTTTAAAATAAATACTAGCACAAAGCACAAAACTTCAGGAGCATATGCAATAGATGCAGGAAAACAGGGGAAGGGTACAAGGATTATGATAACAATTAAGTTTAATAGTTGCATATTTTATAAAGATTCAGGACACTCAATGAGTCTCCTTACCTCCCTTATGCCTAACTTCTTTTTTTCCTCTATTCAGGCCTTTATGTCAACCCATTGCAATGGATATTGGCTGGTCAATGCTGCTGTTCATAGATCTCTAGACTTCTTCCATTCAATTTATATGGTACTAGCTAGAGTCTAAGGTCTAAGCAAGGACCTGCAATTCAACTTGCTTCAATGAATACGTATTGAGCATTTACTACATATTTCAGTTACTATGGTAGACCCTAGGGATACAATAATAGCCTCTGCCATTAAGGAATTTGTATTCTACTGAAGTAAGACCACACATACAAGTATAAGTCTACTCAGGTCATGTACCTACTTGGTGGCACCTCACCACCTTCTCAGAGCCTGTGGACATCTACTCACTCTATGGTCTGATCTGGTCTGGTCTGGTCTGGTCTGGTCTCACATTGCTAAAGGGAGTTTCTCAGAAAAGGACCGCTACCACAGGGTCACACTCAAATTCTCACAGAGTCCTAGGGGTTAACTTGTTGAAGAATACTCACCATTCTAGTTCTTAAGTGCCCATGATGTTTCTTCTAGTTACACAATAGCCGCTCACAATAATGATAATTTTAGATCTCAAACATTTTTACTTAATCATAAGCCAAAACAATCATAGGTACTAATAGATTTAATCAAATACATGAAAAATAAACATAGGTTACAATCTCCCACTAGAGTACTTAATATCCGTGAGAGAAAGTAGGCACACACTTATAGAAACCTGCCAAAGGAGCATATGAGTGAAGAAAAATCACATCTTCAGAGTAACTCATTTCTCTGGAATTGTAACTTTCAGTGTTTTCTTTTTGCCTCAGGAACTGTATCCATAAAATGTCCTTGATGAGTAAGACTTCCATTACTAAATTGAGTTGATGCACACTATACTTAACTAATATCTCACTAAACATGTCTCAAACAACTTCTAATTATATAGTTACAATAATGGTTATATTCATATAGTTCTGAAGTTTGTCTTTTTGCCTCTGTCTCTTCTCTTAAATTTCTAGGTTCAGAATATAGTCGGATAAATTTTGTAGTTGTTGTGTTCAGTAGTTTCTGACTATTCATGACCCCATTTGGGGTTTTCTTGGCAAAGATGATTTGTCATCTCATTTTACAGAAGAGGAAAGTGGGGCAAACAGGGTTAAATGACTTGCCTGGAGTCACACAGCCAGAAAGTGTCTAAGGCCAGATTCGAACTCAGAAAAATGAGTCTTTCTGACTCCAGGTCTGTTACTCTATCCACTGCACCACCTAGCTGCCTTCCAGTTAAATTATATTTGTTCAATAATTACATAACAGTTCTGGCTTCCATTTTTTTCCCCAGGTATTAACCTAAAAATTATTCTAATAATGTGAAATACTAATATGTAATATGAAAAAAATGAAGTCTATTCAATTCACTCCATCCTTCAGCATTGTATCACCTTCAAAACTCGGCCATCTGCTTGTCTCAGAACTCCAAGTCAGAAAATGCCTACTTTGCTGTAACTGGATTCTGAATACAGACTTTATTCAGCAACATACTTTAATGGGACAGTATATTAAACACAAATAAAATAATAAACACAAAATTTAAAGAAAATATATATCAAATAATTTCTGGGTAGGCGTTAGGTGGGAGGTTAACAACTGGAAATGTTTGATTTTGCAGATACTACTTTAAATGAGCCTTGAATGGAGCTAGGAATTCTAAGAGGTAGAATAGAAGAGGGAGAGAGTTATGGCTATAAGGGAAGGCCTGTGAAAGACTAGGACCTAGGTGATAAAATGTTATATGTGGGATGCAATGGTAAGTATGCCAGTTTGCCTAGAATATAAAATAGCAGAGTAATATGAAATAAATCTGAAAAAAGCTTTCCTTCTAGAATCTCCTAGTTTGGTTTTCTTAAGATATTTGATCTATGGCCTAGGAAAACCTATCTTGCCAGCTACCCCCAAATTCCCCATTTAAAAAAAAAAACCTTTCCTCTTCTTGTCGCCAAAGAGAAAACTAGACCAATAGAAACATGTTTCATTTATCCTTCAAGGACATGTGCTCTGGGCCAAATATAGTTAAGGCCATTCTGGTGATTCCGGCTTGGAATTAAAATGAAATGAAATACTCGAGGACAATGAAATGCAATAAAAATAAATTTACTTACAATAAGAGATTTTTAAGGATCCAATTACTTATTCAGGTTCTCCTTCAACTCCACACTCTTCATAGCAAAACTGTTAGAAAGATATTCTGCAGGGTAGTAAGAATTCTCCTAAATCTCTAGTATATTCCCAACAGGCTGAACTTTTTATGCCTCAGGCTTAAGGAAATCATTTTAACAGTTCAAGCCAAGGTCACTTGAATCAACTATATCCCACCTTCATCCAAGGGACCCAAAATAATTCTTCCTGGACATTCAATCCATTCAATCCAAAGGTACCATCAATTTATCATAGCTCCAGCTTCTGGGAGGTGGTACGTCCATCATCAAAAGGGGTATGATATTAAAGTTCTTGGTTTTGTTTTTTCAAGAATCTATTCTATCTTTCAACAATACTAGCTACCTGACACATAAAAAATTGAATTGGATGGTAGCAGTCCCAATCTTGGCTGACCGGAGTTTTTCCTTATGGTACCTAAATATAACAAAGGACTAAAATTACTGAAATCACTCTGTAGGTAACTAGAACCAACTGAACTTAGCACCTTGTTATTAAGAATAATTAATTATGATGGCAAGACACCAGATGTTTCCCTCCCATCTGCCACATACTAGTTAAACTTCTCCTTTTTCTTCCCACGTGAGGTCAATCTCAATGTGTCTTAGAGTCTGCCACCAAACTGAATTGGTTTTAAAAATCTGAGTTGAGGGCATATGTTTGCTACTTCCCCCTAGCCCATTTTGTTAAACTTATCCCGAATATGAAAAATGCCATCTAGCGCTTTGTCTTTATGTACTATTAGTGCTGTCCCTGAAACAGTGGAGAGACAAAGCACATCAGATTTCCCCAAGTGTCTATCACAACTAAGTATCACTTTTACAGGTCAAAGTAAGGTTAGAATAAGTTTCTTACAACAATACTGATAGGTTGAAAAGAGAGACGGAGAAGTAAGGCATTGCCGCCAAGCTAATCACTATTTAAGGCTGGCTTAGATTTCCCCTGGCAAGTAGATTGGACTTGATCACTTTTGAGGTCTCTTCCAAAGCTAACATTTGGTGATTGTGTGACTGACCTAGTTACTCAAAGTGATTAGTCTTCACAAAGGATGAGGGAGAGAGATGGTTGGAACCTTAAGTGCTTGAACTTGGCACATAGTAAATGCTTAATAAATGTCTTACCTATCTCTATCTAGCCAGTGCACATTTACGTATATACACAAGACATTAGACTGTAAGATCTGTGAGAGCAGGGACCATTTTTTGCCTATTTTTATATCCCCAGCACTTGGGATACAAAGCCTTACACACAGTGGGTGCTTAATAATAAAATAATAGTATCTACCTACCAGGGTTTTTGTGAGGATCAAATGGGATAATATTTATAGAGCTTAGCACAGTGCCTATATAAGAAGTGTATAAATGCTTATTCCCTTCCCTTACCCCTCCCTTAATAAATTTTAGTTGACTCGACAACAACATAACAAGAAGAGAGGGGGAAAGAGGGAGAGAGAGAGAGAGAGAGAGAGAGAGAGAGAGAGAGAGAGAGAGAG
>NW_027187324.1:12411452-12420444 GCF_028583685.1 Petaurus breviceps papuanus | reverse complement strand
AGAGAGAGAGAGAGAGAGAGAGAGAGAGAGAGAGAGAGAGAGAGAGACTTAGAGATGCAAACAATTACAACTTTAAAAATCTTTAAGGTAACTGAATAATTGTGAAATTAGAAATATTTAAAAGGTAGAGAACCATCTGAAGTTACCCAGAGCCCTTAGAAAAGAAATGTTTGGTTGAAAAGAAAGGGGAAGATGTTTCAGGAAGGAGGATTTATTTCATTTCCAAAAAATGCTAGTGTATGGTCCTTCACTCTCCCCAAAACATTGTGCCATTTGTTGAAGATGATACAAACTTCACTGACCAATTCCTGATATTGAAATCCCACACATGCCCACAGCAGGTACAGATCCTGGTTGCCAATGATGCAGCTGTGAGTAAAAAATGCCAAAAGTAACTAAGGAAGCAAAGATGTATAAGACCACTGTTACAGAAACATGAGTAAGAATTTGATGCCTTTAAGTTTTCTCTTCGATGTTACTCATCTTCACATATATTTAGATCTTAGCAAACACTTGATTTATGTGTCTCTTCAGTGCCTGTTATGCGACCTTCAGAAACAGGCTCGTGTTATGCTCTAGTTCACCTAATGCATGCTTTCAGCTATGTGCTTAGCAGTTCTAACAATATCTCATACCTTCACTGGTTCCCAGAGGTGGCAGGTTGGCCCATATATATAGGCCTTTCTCATGGCCAGCTCTTTCCCTCAACCCAAGGGATTCCTACTGAGAAAGAAAATAGCAGGAGAATCCTTATATATGGCACTCCAGATCAGTCACAGTAGTAAAGGCAGTTAGTTGATATTTGTTTTGTAATGTAGTATGGGCTCAGCTTTGGTTCTTAAGAAAGCAAGGGTTAGAACTTTTAAACATCAAAAATCAAACTAAGAAAGCAGTTACAGATGTCAACGATCTTGCTTCCTTTGTAAAGGTCTATTATCACAGTGACGAAAAGGGGAGAGATGGAGAAGTAATGAGCTTTCAGGGAAGTATGGGGCTACACTGGGGTTAAAAAGAAAGGCAAAAATGGTCCCTTCCCTCCAGGACTGGGGATACAAAGAAAGGCAAAGATAATCCCCCACTCAAGGAGCTCACATTTGATTGAGAGAGACATCATGTAAACAACTGTTTGTATGCAAGGTATTTTGTTGAGTTGTCTTTCAGTAGTATACAACTTTTCATAACCCTATTTGGGGTTTTCTTGGGGAAGATTTGGAAATGGCTGGCCATTTCCTTTTCCACACAAGGCAAAACAAGGTAAATTGGTGGGGGGGTTGTTTTTTTTTAACAGAGAAGTAAGTGATTTATTTGTTCAATGTTATAAAACAACTGTATCCTAGCCTAACTAAGCTATTTACATTTTAAAACTGGTAAATACAATTGAAACACTGTACAGTAGTAAATGACTGGCAGCACACCTGGACTGACCTTAGGTTGTAGAGTTAAATCTGGATTCACAAACTTCTGGGAAATATGATAGAAGGGGAAGGAGTATACAAATATGTCTTAATGTTATATGTTTGTTGCTACTTTCAACAGACACTAAGCACAACAAATTGGCACAGGAGGGCAGATAAGGTATGTGGACTTGGAAAAGGAAAAAGGAAGGTGGAAGGACATCAGAGATGCTCCCCTTATAGCAAAAGAGCTGGAACAGGAATAACGTCTTACCCCACCCACACCCATATAGCAGAATTCAGTTCTCTGCTTCATAGACAACAGCCAAAGAATGAAGAAACTCCTCCAAATCACAGATCTTCCTTTATGACACAGACATTTTGAAGCTAACAAAAAGAACAGAGGAAAGACACTAATAGAAAGGGGGACCAGAAAAGTCATCTTTTTCAATGGTGAGATTTAGGTTGAGACTTAAAGGAAGCCAGGGAATCTAGGAGATGGTGGAGATAAAGGAATAGAGCATTCCAGGCATGGAGGGCAGCCAACGAAAGACACAAAGTCTGAATTATCTTTGGGAAACAGCAAGAAAAGCACTGATTATAGAGTACATAATAAAGAATAAAGGCAGATGTGAAGGTAAAAAACTAGCAAGATTTTGGCTGTTGATTGGACATGGGGATATGACGTATCGCTCCTAGGCCTGTGCCAGTGTTATCTCAAACTGCTTATGGATCAAGAGACCACATTAACTTGAACTTGGATGCATAAGTGGAAAAGGCAGTTAAGGTGGCACTGTAGACAGGAAGATCTGAATTCAAATCTGATCTGAGACACTTGCTGCTAGCTGTGGGATGCTGGGGAAAGTCACTTAGCCTACCGTCTGCGTTAGTTTCTAAAATGAGAAGAATAATAGCAGTTACCTTTCAGGGTATTTGTATACTTATCTCTTCCATGTCATAGAGGTTAGGGGCATGGTGCCTACACAATCTGGAAAATCCAAGTAAAAAATTTTGACCCTCGAAATTTGTACACAATTACAGACACAATGTATGTGTGATGACCAACTTTGATAGACTGGACTCTTCTCAGCAATGCAAGTTTATAAGACAACTCCAAAAAACTCATGATGGAGATGTCCACATTCAGAGAAAGAACTAGAAAGAACAGAGTTTGAATGCAGATTGAAGGAAACTACCTGCTCTCTTTCTTTTTCTTGTTTGGTTTTGTTTCCTCTTTCCCATTTTTCATTCCATCAGTTACAATCCTTCTTTACAACTTGACTAATGTCTAATGTGAAAGTATTTGCAGATACTACACTTGATTGCATGCTACCATGGGTGGGGGGGAGGGAGAAAATTTGAAACTCAAGGGATTATGGAACTGAATCTTGTAAACTAAAAGTAAACAAACAAATTAAGAAAGACAAAAAAATCCCTTTCATTTGCATAAAAAAATTTTGACCCCTTAGTACGAGAGAAGTCTGATTTATTATGGTATTAAAAATAAAACGCATTGATATTATATGATACTATATATATAGAGAGAGATAGATAGATAGATAGATAGATAGATAGATAGAGATAGATACATAGATAGATAGATGATAGATAGATAGATGATAGATAGATAGATAGATAGATAGATAGATAGATAGATAGATAGATAGATAGATGATAGATAGATAGATACATAGATAGATAGATAGATAGATACATAGATAGATAGATGATAGATAGATACATAGATACATAGATAGATAGATAGATAGATAGATAGATAGATAGATGATAGATAGATACATAGATACATAGATAGATAGATACATACATACATACATAGATTGCAATTCTGAGTTTCTGAACTTTTTCTGGGTCATCTACTAGCCTTTGTGTGTCATCTGTGGTTTCTGCAAAACTACCAAAAACTTCACATTTAATTTCATATGACAACCCACAATGTAGTGAAACCACAATGGGGAAAGTCATGATGTGGAAGGGATAGCTGGAAAGTGCTTAGCACAATGCTTGGCATATAGTAAGTGCTGTATAAATGCAAACTTTTATTATTAAAAGGCAAGTAGTCTGAGGAAATTTTAGAGATTTAAAATTGCCCAAGTCTTCTTTTTCCCCAAAGCACTCAACAAACACTTAAAATCTGTTGTAATCCTACACTAACAGATGCTTAGATTATTCCCATTGCAACTCAATAGATTTACAATTAGGCAGAAATTGATCACTGATGTGCCTTTCTCGTTTCCCTCTAAATCCCTAGGAATCCAAATGATTGGCATGATAAAGGGAAAGAGACTAATAGGATTCATATAGAAATCATTAGGAGAAGTAAGTTTCTAGAGTCATTAAAGATGCCTCCTCAAAATAGTAAATTACATAATTAAGCTCCACATGAACAAGCCAGCAGGATAATGCTGCAGGTCAAACAAACTGGATGACAATTTCCTTTGAAATGTGAACCTCTTCACACTGTGAGGGAGAGGTGCTTAAACAGCTCCTTTCCTTTTGTAACAAATTAAGTATGTATTAATTTCTATGATCACAAGGATTCTGAGAGGTAGCAAATAAGCATATTTCATCATTGCTTAGATGTATAGCTTCCTGAATATTTCAGATAAAGATTTCAGAAATTGCAAACAAAAGCTCATTATTATCTAGAAAAAAATATCCAAATTCCTTGCTGAGCAAAATAGGAATCATAAAATCAAAGCAGAATATGAATGTTTCATCAAAGCGGAAAGCGTTTGAGGTATAATGCTGTGAGGGCCACAAGTTCATGATTTAATTACACTGTTTATAGATGCCAGGCAACTATTAAAGTCTCTTTCAATACCTAGGCATCCTAGGGTTCCTATTCAAGATAGTCTATAGTTTATATGAGTTTTTCAACTACAAAACTAATGAAGAGAAAAATGATCTTCAGCAAAATAATGAAACTAAATTGAAACCCATCTGAGCCCAGCATAGAAGCATTATGGGTGTGGTGGTTACCACAGAAACACAGGTAATGGGGCAGAGTGACTGATAAAAATTGGAATAAAGAAATAAAGAAAAATTGATTGTTTACTGTATGAATGGATTTGTAATAGTACACCATTGTTCATCTGCCCCTAGAATTTCTAACTACAGACCCACTAATTTCAACTATTTTAATGCAAAAACAGTCCCACATTTTTCTATTTTCAAGTCATTTACACAATGATCTATGATTTTGAGTACCTCCTATATTTGTTAAACATTCATCTTTTTACTTTAGTTACAGTCACATCACTTATGAACATAATGTGCCAAAGATGGTGCTTTGCTTTGCTTTTCATTATTTTATCCTTATATGGGGCTAAACATGTATACTAATCATAGACTTCAATTCAGCAAACACTTATTTTTATTTTTATTGGGGCTGGGATCCTGGTTACAAACTCCCTCCGATGATATAGATGGCCAATTTACATGAAATTTACATTCTTTGAGAGTTTCCTGGAGCACTGAGAGATTGTGATATCCTCATGTTCAAGCAACTAGTACTATATGGGTTAGGACTTAAACCCAAATCTTCCTGACTCTAAGGTCATTCCTCTACCAACTATTCTAAACTACATTTATTTTCATATACCTTTAGCAATATGGCATAGCATAGCATATACATAATATATACTTAATATTCTGTATTATATACTATAATAGTATTAATACTTATATATAATGAAATATTATTAATAATATTACAGTATATAACACCATACACTGTAATATTATTAATAATTATGTTAATTACCTGGTGATAACCTATTTTAATAGTGAAAGCAGCACTATTTTTTTCAGTCTTTACCTCTTAAATGTGATCTCCAATTAATGTACTACACTTTTAAATCATTACATTCATAGTCATCTTTTCCAACCCAGATTTTCTATTCTAATCTCTGAAGTGCATAATAATAATAATAGTTACTATAAAAAGAATACATTCTGCATTTCTGTGATTATTGTAAACTTTAGGGGGAAGCAAATATACAATTGATTTTTTAATTCTTTTTGTTACAGGATTAATGATACCAAAGATACAATATTGCCCTGTGGACCAATAAGGATTTCAGTCCTTACCACAAGTAATTTGCCATTCTGATTGAATTTCTCCAGTTAACAAGAATTCTCCTGGAGGAAAGAACAAAAATCACTTTCACTCACAGCTAGGGATTTTGGAAAACTTCAATAACATTTGAACCCAAACAATATAGAAAATAATTCAACTTAATAAGCATTCATTAAAATGACTACTCTATGCAGGCCCCTATGCCAGGCAATGAAGAGACAAAGACAATGATATTAATACCCTGAAAGACACATTTATTAAACTATTGCCAAGTTCATGGTGCCATAGAATGAGTGTTGGGGTGGGACTCTGTCACTTACAACCTATGTAACCCTAGAGAACTCAGCATGGTTGAATCTGTTTCTGCTTCTGTAAAATGAGGTTAGACTACATGATCTTTTGTTGTTGTTTAGACATTTTCAGTCATCTCTGACTCTTTGTGATCCCAGTTGGGGTTTTCTTGACAAAGATACTGGAGCACTTTGCCATCTCCTTCTCCAGCTCATTTTATACATGAGGAAACTAAGGCAAACTGGGTTAAATGACTTGCCCAGGATCACACAACTACAAAGTGTCTGAAGCTAGATTTGAACTGAGGTTTTTCTGACTCAGGGTCCCACACTCTATCCACCATGCCACCTAGTTGCCTCAGATGATCCTGAATTTCCTATAAGTCTCCAAATCTATGAGCTCTAGAATTAAAATGCCCTCAAGAAATGAATTTATTGCCTCTAAGAATTGAAACCACATTCTCCAGTCTTTCACTCAAATTAATATTTTATGACATTTTGTTTGTAATGGGGGAGGGATACAGGAGAGGAATGTCCTCTTCCCAAAGTTTATTGTGGGTTATTTTTGGTGTTTTTTGTAATGAACTCTCAGGAGACAGACCATGTGGTTGGAGTGGAGGTGGGGGAGCTATTGCTCGCTATGTTTCTTCGGAGTGATAAACAAATGTCAACAGCTGGAAATGCAGCTTGCCACTTCTATAAGGCCTTCTTTTAAAAAAAAAAAGCAAGGAAAATGAAAAAGTTTGCTCAATTTGCAGTTGCTGCCCTAATGAAAATCACAAGGGCATTTAGCACAGTGGCATCATTCAATTTCTAGAAACCATAAAAATGTAACAAGCCATTTCATGATTTAAATTCTTCCTTCTCTAACCTGATGATGGGCTTAATCCTTGGGGATAGAACAGATAGATGAAAAGTTCTCCCTCAGAGCTTTGGGACTTTCTTTAATCATCACCTGTCAGTATCACACAGTTTAATAACTAAGTTATCTCTGCTTGTCTGTTCAGTTCTGTCTTCCACAAGTAGATAAGATCCTTGAAAGCAACTATGTCCAGAGCATTCAAAGCATTGGTCAGCAGCCACAGTAATAGCACTGATCAGTTGAGCACCAATTGTGTGCAGGGCCTTGGACTAACAGGGTAACCCCCAGGATGGAAAACTGCTTCCTTCCAGACACTTAACTGAGACTGAATTTTCATGGTCTTGTTTGCTTCTTTCAAAGTGACCCTGCTGGCTTTGTTTAATAGGCTTGAGTTTACTTACATTTTTCAGTATCATTATTCAAAGAGGCTATCCCTTAGATACAAAACACAGGAGACAACACTTCTGTACTTTCCAATTCCCTCTATTTTTGGGAGGTATGGGGGAAGGATTCTGAAAGCCACAGCATTAACTACATTAATAAATGCTTTTGTTAGGCCCCTACTAAGTACTGCTGGATTTGGTTTGACTTGAATGGAGGACTCATCCCCAAAAGAGAGAAAAAACTGTTCAAGCTGTACTTATATAATCTTGGTTGGAATTTTTGTAGTTAGGTATCCCCCAGTTATGTGTGATAATAATAAGTTCTCAAACCAGCATCTCTTGGATAAGTATTTACATTTTGATCCAAGTTAGCTGCAATACCAGCAACTGCAAGTGTTTACTCGGTAGTTGGAAAACAACAGAGAATGAATAACCTAGCCTATGGATTATTTGAGGGTCTTATTTCCTCTTTTAGTTTCTGCTTTTTGGAGGGCAGTTGGGGTTAAGTAACTTGCCCAAGGTCACACAGCTAGTAAGCTTGTCAAGTGTCTGAGGTCAGATTTGAACTCAGGTCCTCCTGACTCCAGGCCGTTGCGGGTCTTATTTCTTTTTTTTCTTTTTTTTTTTAAAGCAATAGGGGTTAAGTAACTTGCTCAAGGTTACGCAGCCAGTTATTTCTGGGTGTGGTGCTGAGTATCTGAGCCCGGATTTGATCCAGGTCATCCCGACACTGGAGCCGGTGCTCTTACTCGCTGTGCTACCTGGCCACCCCCAGGGTCTTATTTCTTAATCCATGAAACCAACACCAAGATACATTGCATGACTTATCTGGAAAGTTGGGAAGAACTTGTAT
Organism: Petaurus breviceps papuanus; assembly: GCF_028583685.1. Lineage (NCBI taxonomy): Eukaryota > Metazoa > Chordata > Mammalia > Diprotodontia > Petauridae > Petaurus > Petaurus breviceps. The sequence continues at coordinate 12,412,560 of NW_027187324.1, read as the reverse complement.
GTGGCCTCCACTAATAGAATGTAAGCTCTCTGAGGGCAGGAACTTTTTAATTTTTGTCTTTGTATCTCTAGCACTTAGAACAATAACACATAAGTACTAAATAAGTACTTGTTGGTTGAAGGACAGACCAGGTTTTTCTATTTGTTTAAACTCCTTTAACATGAATTATTGGATTCATATGGTGAGGAACCTTGATTCACAATAGTATCTATGGTTGATTTTGCATCCCTTTACCTCTTAGAATCTCCAGAGATAGTATGTCTATGATACTCAATTACACCGCTGCTTTAGCAAGGCAATACACTTATGGGACAGACAAGAATGGCTAAGCAATTAAAAAGAATCACAACTCTTCCCTTCCAGTCTCTCCCTGCCCAAGTTTCCTATGCCAATCATTTCAGTAAACTGAGATCAGGAGCTTACAGAGCCTTCCTCATTTTTGCCACCATTTGGATTATAGGGGAAATTATGTGAAAGGCAAAAATGAATGTCAGTGAGTTAATAAATGGTTATTAAGTGCCAACTGTTTCCTAGATACAGGAGATACAAAGAGGGGCAAATAATAGTTCTGGCTCTTGAGAAACTCACAATCTAATAAGGGAAACAACATGTAAATAACTACATACAAACAAACTATATACAAAATATATTGAAAATAACCGACAGAGGGAGGGCACTAGCATTAAGAATGTGAATGTATTTAGTTTTTGGAAAAGATTTCTGACTTTTATTTTAGTGTGGTCAATCTCTTATAAAGCTTGTGAAATAGCTGGTTGACGTTGTTTCGCAATGGCCACTGCTTCTGTTCTATGTTTATCTTGGGTTCAAAAGTTATTTCAAAATCTTCAGTTATGCTCCTTCCTCCTGTGAAATCTTCCCTGTTATTTCATGCCATATAGGACTCTTCTCCATGAAGACAGAAATAATCCAAATAATGTCCAAAATCAAAGGGAATTTTCTTCTTTTCGCTTAGAATGTATATCCTAACCAGGACGAGGTTCAAAGAATGTACATAGCAATGAGAAGAAGAAAAAGAAAGAAGAGGAGGAGGAGGAGGAAGAGAAAGGAAGGAAGGAAGGAAGGAAGGAAGGAAGGAAGGAAGGAAGGA
>NW_027187324.1:12378112-12411352 GCF_028583685.1 Petaurus breviceps papuanus | reverse complement strand
AGGGAGGGAGGGAGGGAGGAAGGAAGGAAGGAAGGAAGGAAGGGAGGGAGGGAGGGAGGGAGGGAGGAAGGAAGGGAGGGAGGAAGGGAGGGAGAAAGGGAGGAAGAGAGGGAGGAAGGGAGGAAGAAGGAAAGATAAGGAAGATGGGAATCTGTGTAGCACTTTAAGGTTTGTGAAGCACTTTACAAGTATGATCTTATTTTATGCTAAAAATGACCCTGAGAGGTTGGGGCCATTAGCCCCATTTTACAGATGAAGAAATTGAGGCAAGTGATTTGCCAAGTATCACATAGATAGAGTCTGAGGTTGGATTTGAACTTGCCTTCCAGACTCCAGGCCCTCTGTTCTTTCCACTCTGCCACCTAGTTGCATGTTGAGTGTTTCACTATTTGGGGGTTTAGTTGGGTTTATATATATATATATATTTCATTAGCCATTTCTGAACTTCCAATACATCCAAACAACATCGAAGATATGCCATCAAAACAGGTAGACATCACTGATGACCAGTCAATTTTTAAAGTGTCAAGGATGTCATTTAAGTGGTCAAAAATAGCCTAAGCATTAGTCTCTGAACAGATACAAAATATTCAAATGGACTATTGTTCATTGTCAAAATAATGTACCACAATGGAAATCTTTTCATGGTATCCACAGTCATTAGAATCAGTGGCAGTCATTGAGATTGCTTTTCCCCTCAGTAAAGATAGTCATTTGTTGCATAATGTTATGCAAGACCACAATTCAACGATTTTGGGTGCAGTTACTCAGATGTGCAGCATTTGGGGGAGATTGTTGCTCATTCCTTGTCATCAGGAAATCCATTTTTGAAGCAGTCTGACAAGTTTGATAAATAAACTTTTCTTAAAACTGTCAACTTCTTCATTATGACCCCAAAATGGACTCCGATCTTTCGCCAAACCTGGTCCATCAGTCAATGTTGCTCCATTATGCTTTGGCTAGTCACTTTTCTCATTTAAACAGATACACCTCCTTGCCCTCTTATAACAAAACATCAATTGGTTTCCTTCCATTGAAATTTGACCATAAAACTAGCTCAGCATATGAGATTTTAACAGTTGATAGTTTTAAAAGCATCCATTAACCTTACGATTTTTTAATCTTTTATCAATGAATTCTGAATGTGTGACTTTCATCACTAGGAGAGAAGAAAATACAGTGAAAAATAAAATCAGTTGAGGGGCTATAGTTTAATCACATATGCTTTTTTTATACCACTCAGACTAAAATCTTCTTCGTTGATTCCCTATTTTACTTCTAGGAAACATTTTGATCCAAGTTCTGACCTCGACATAATGAAGACTCGCATTCTATTTTTTTTTTTAAATCACAGATCTAGTCATCAAATGAACTTTGATGACTGAATAGGAACTGCGCTGACCTGAGCTAAGAGATAAAGTCCCTTTCTTGGCTATTACTCACTATATCACATGCAATGGAATTGATGCTTTGCATGATCTTTATGCAAGTTTTTAACTGAGTAGTTGGAGTTATTTGAACTCTTATCAGCGCATGCTTTATAATTTAATTTTTCTATTCCTTTTCTTATCTTAACAAACCAAGCTTTATTTTACCATTAAAGGGGGTATCATAGAAATGAACTAAAAAGTAAAGTGAGAGGTTTTTTACACTATTTCAGAAGAGCACATTCAACAAAGATTACAAATACTGCATTGTGCAAGGCATGCCTAATGAGGCCAGTTAAAAATTTTTATTTCTTTTTTTTAATGAAAAGAATTTTATTAACTATGTCAAGATAGCAACATGTTGGTGGGCTGATCACTGGGTATAAGTCCAACTAATTTTCTAAAGTCAAAGTCAAAGGCTAACCAATGGTAAGGCAACCAGGCAGTAGAATAAACACAAGCTCCTAGTGAATGAGGACTATCTATACTTTTATACATATATATTAAGCAATTCATTGTATTTTCCATTGTACAATAACCCCAAGAGCTTAACATGTGATTAAATTAAAACACAAAGCGACTTTTATTTTATACAGTGTCTTCCAGAATGTACCCTGCATTGTCCCCCAACACCCAACATGCATGCCTTTGTTCATATCTCCCAAGAATAAGTCCCCGGCAGGCAGAAAATATTTTTTCTTTGTATCTCTAGAGAATAGCATAGCATAGCATAGTACCCTGCTATATAGTAGTCACTGATGGCAGAGAAGGATGACCATGAGTACTGTGAGTTTTGGGGAAATATATCCCCAGATTAAAAAAAAATAAACTTCCAGGGATAAAGAAATAGGGATGTATAGAGTTTTGTAAGTAAGAGGCCCACAGTCTATGTGTTATTCCTCTTCTTACTTGAGATAACAGGATGAACCAGAGTAATTCTATCTTAAAGCAACCCTCTGTTATTTTAGAAATGACTAACTAAAGGGAAATCCACTTTCCTACAGGAAGATCCCACCTGAATTTGACCAATCCCCTGACTCTGAGGCTTGTACTCTTCCCTATTTCTTTTCTGCCATGAATATCAGTGATTGACTGTTTACTCTTACCCAGACTAAATATCTATAAGAGCCCAAATCTGTACCCAAAGAAAATGTAGCTGCTACCAATCCAACCTTTTTTTCTTTCTTTTCAGTTTGGCTACTCATTTTTTTTACCCCAAGTCTTGTAGACCTTGACAGAGTAAGATTTTCCATGGGCTTTCATAAAACCCAAGCTGGGAAACTCCCACAACACATTTAATAATTATTTGTTGTTTAATGTAATGAATGAATAGATATGATAGCCAAATGCACCTAACTTGTTCTCAGACAACCAAGTAAGTTATAAAAGTCTCAAGTAGAGGGCAGTTTTGTATAGTCAAAAAGAGCCAGTATTCATATAGTGCTTTAAGGTTTCCAAAGCATTTTACAAATATTGTCCTATTTTATTCCCATAATAACACCAAGAGGTAGGAGCTATTATTATCCCCATTTTATAAATAGGGAAACTGAGGACTTGCCAGGGTCATACTGCTAAGAAAGCATCTGAGACATGATTTAAATCAGGTATTCCTTACTCAGAATCCAGCATTCTATTCACTGCAACAACTAATGGTTTATTAAAGAATACAAGTCATTCCCCAATTGATAAATGGTCAAAGGATATGAACAGGCAGTTTTCAGAAAAAGAAATTAAAGCTATCTATAAGCACATGAAGAAATGCTCTAAACCACTATTGATTAGAGAAATGCAAATCAAAACAACTCTGAGGTACCACATCTCACCAGTCAGATTGGCTAAGATGACAAAACAGGAAAATGACAAATGCTGGAGAGGATGTGGGCAAACTGGAACACTAATGCATTGTTGGTGGAGTTGTGAACTGATCCAGCCTTTCTGGAGAGCAATCTGGAATTATGCCCAAAGGGCTATAAATACTTTCATACCCTTTGGTCCAGCAATACCACTCCTAGGGTTATTTCCCAAAGAGATCATAGAAATGGGAGAAAGACCCATATGTACAAAAATGTTTATAGCAGCTCTTTTTGTGGTAGCAAAGAATTGGAAATTAAGGGGGTGCCCATCAATTGGGGAATGGCTGAACAAGTTGTGGTATATGCATGTTATGGAATACTACTGTGCTATAAGAAATGAGTAGCAGGCAGTCTTCATATTTACCTGGAGAGGCTTAAAATAACTGATGCTGAGTGAGAAGAGTAGAACCAGGAGAAATTTGTACACAATTACAGACACAACGTATGTGTGATGACCAACTTTGATAGACTGGACACTTCTCAGCAATGCAGGGATATAAGTCAATCCCAAAAGACTCATGATGGAGAGAAAAATGTGCATCCAGAGAAAGAACTAGAAAGAACTAAGTTTATATCCAGGTGGAAGCAAAATACCTGATCTTTTTCGTTCTCTTACTTGGTTTTATGTCCTCTTTACCATTTTTCATTCCAGCTGGTACAATCCATCCTTATAACCTGACCAATGTATAATGTGAAAGTATTTACAGATCCTATACTTGACTATAAGCCGCCATGGAGGGGGAGGGGAGGGAGGGGGACAAAATGTGAAATTCAAGGAATTGTGGAATTGAATCCTGTAAACTAAAAGGAAACAAACAAATTAATAAAAAAAAAAGTAATGCCCAGGGGCAGCCAGGTGGTACAGTGAGTAAGAGCACCGGCCCCAGAGTTGGGAGACCTGGGATCGGTTCCAGGCTCAGATACTTAACACTCACACAAAAATAGCTGGCTGTGTAACCTTGAGCAAGTTACTTAACCCCAATTGCTTTAAAAAGAAAGAAAGAAAGAAAGTAATGCCCTCCAAGTAGGCAATGTAGTATACTGGAGAGAGTTATACTTGGGAAGTTGTCCCAAATAACCAGTAAAATATATAACATTTTTTATGATTGACATTGTTTCTCAGAGCATTGAAACAGCAACAGATAATAATTAGAAATTGAGAGGATGCCCCTCAATTGAGGAATGGCTTAACAAATTGTGGTATATGTTTATAATGCAATATTACTGTGCTATAAGAAATGTTGATGAGGATCATTTCAGAAAAACCTAAAAAGACTTATACAAACTGTTACACAGTGAAATGAGCAGAACCTGGAAAACATTGTACACAGTAACAGCAACATTGTAAAATGAAGAACTTTGAATGACTTAGCTATTCTCAGCAATAAATACAATGATCCAAGACAATACGAAAATGCATGATGAGAAATGTTATACAAACAGTTCTTTTTTTATTCATTCAACTAATCAATTCCTCTCTTACTTCCAACCCCAATCTCTTAGACCTACTGCATCTCATAGTCCTTGATAATTCAGCAACTAAGCTACAGAAAACTTGAATTCTTATCCCTTTCCTACTGAGAACATGTTGTATGACCTTAAACAAATCTTTACTTTATGAACTTCATTTACTTAATATAAAACCAGATAATCTCTTGAGGTCCCTTTCCAGTACTTAATTATCACTTAGATGTCACTCCTAGAAGTGCTTTTTTTTGTTTTTTTTTCAATTCCTGCATTACTTAATAAATGAATGCTTTTTTTCAATAAATTGTCAGGTAAGGTTCTAAGATCATAGTTATATATAGTCTTCCAGTAGGTGAACAGATACCATGTTGCCAATATATATTTCATGAATGTTACTGTGTTGCTTTTCTACTGATATTAATTTAATGAGTACTTCTGTTTCTTACAGATTGGCTAATGAAATTTTAATTTTCTAAAGTTTTTGGTCAGGCCCCTTAGTAATTGGCCTCTGGACAACTGAACATGAAAAGAATGGTTTTTGAGGAGTAGTAAGTAATGTATGCTATTAAACAGGCTGCTCATAAATGAAGGATTATAATCTTATATCAGTACTCAGATGGTGTACCCTGGAGGTTTTCCATCTGCTTCATGTAATTTTAATAATTTCATGATCATGTTACTATAGTTAAAGCCCCATAACATTTTTTGTTGTCTTTGGCATGTAGGTAAATTGAATCCCAGCAAAACCGGCTTGAGCAGCTCAATACAATAGCAATGATTTGAGAAACAGATACTCTCTCTATACCCAAGCATGCTATTGGGGACAATGTCAGGGTCACTAATATATGCACAAGCTCCTTGGAAACAGGTAGAGTGGAAACCATATATTTTGCAATGACTTTTCTGGTCCTCTGAGTATTTTTATAAATGTGATCATAATTTCTTCCTAAGTATTTTACATTAATGAAGCTCAGGGGAAATTTAGCCCATCTCAAATGTTGTTCCTTTTTTATTATCTTTTCTAACACTCAGTTTGCAGTAGAATTTCCCAGATTTCTTTAGTTTCTCTTTCTATGGAATGTGTCCCCAATAGATCTGTGATCTCCACCATGTGGTTATGTTCTACTCAGGTGCAGAATGAAATCCTTCCACACATTCTGGTCCTATGGTTCTTGTCCACTTCTTTCAATAAATATGAAACCATTCATTCGTTCAACAATATCTTGCAACGGGATCCTTGAGGTGGAACCCAGAGGTAAATATTACAGCAGACATTGTCATGAATTCCTCATGAGATTCAAGACATCTCTGTCCTGTTTAAGTCTTTAAACAGGAGAATTCCTTGTCTTTCTGGAGTGACTTTATATACCACTGATGACAGATATAACTCCAGGGCCTAAAGGGAGAATATCCATGTTCTCATGATTTGGGGATCATGCTATCAGCTATGTATGTCATATCTTAGGTTCTGTTGTTACTGGTGCAATGTTCTGGGAAGGGAAGGAGAAGTGAGGGAACGGGAAGGGAGGGAAGGGGAGGGGAGGGAAGGGGAAAGGGGAATGAAAGAAGGAAGGACAGAGTGAAGATAGGGAAGGAGGGAATGAAGGAAGAAAAGAAGGAAAGGAGGAAGGAAAGAGAGAGGAAAGGAAGGAATAGAAAGGGATATATGGATATTTCTATTACTGCAGACTACAACCGATCTTCACTTTAGTGGACAAGGTCACAAGGAGTCATACAATAAAATTCATCACCTTGTGATCAACCTCTGGTGGCCTCTCTGGACTTAACTAGACTGGATCAAGAAGACAGATATATAATTGAATATTAACACTGTACTTAAAGTTCCTCTAGTTTGATAGGCCCTGACAGAGATTTATATAGTGTGGTACACTCTTGAAAGCCCTGGTCATCATCACATATGACAATGAGATATCCAATGTGACTTTAGCAGAGAATACAATATTTGAGTAGATCTGTGATCTTATCAAGTCCATCCATTGGTTCAGATTGCAACCCATTCATACCGTCATATCGCATATGAATCTTGCCCATATTTCCCCATATATCTGCCACAAAATTTCTCAATATTCTGGCAGTCTCCTAAGTTTTCTTTAAAAAAAATTGTGAGTACCAGAGAAACATTCTCTTTTGATGTATGTACAATTTTTATATTGCTTTTCAGCTATTTACATTTCCAGGCTTCTCTAGGTTCTCTGGGTCTTTCAACACATATAGAAGCTGATTCTAAGATCTGATTGGAAAAGGGGTTTCCTTGGTCATAGCTCAGTGCCTCAGGATATTAAGTGACATAGTAACAATTACCACAGATGTAAATACAGCCATTAATATGTCCCACTGTCAGAATCTGAGTGATGCAATTACAAAGTGTTAACAACTATTATCTGTTCAATCAAATATAAACATAACCCTGAAGCAATTCTTCCCAGGAAAGTTACATCTAAGAAGCAAATGTAATTTAGAAATTTAAAAAAAAGACAACTCTTACTAATCACAGCTATTCTAACATTAGCACAGAATCCATGCATATAAATTTATAGTTTGGTAGTTCACTAAGCAATCTTTCGGGATGCTTACCTTTTGTAATCATTATCATCTGCATTGTCATCAATTCAATAAACATGTATTAGATGATTACTCTGTGCCAAGTATCAGAGGATAACATTTTTTTAAGTCCCTGCCCTCAAGAACTTACAATCTAATGGGAGAAGACTATGCACAAAAGAAAGCAGGAAAAGAGGAGGAATCTATAAAGGAAAGCTTTGGGAGGAATTTAAAGCTCCACCCTCCAACCCTCAAATCAGAGGGGAGAAAAGGCTGAGGGAGTTGGGAAGGTATTGAGTTAGCAGATTAAAATCTTGATAAATGTTTATTAACTATAGTCCAGCTTTAGTGGCCTATTTGCCAATCCTCAAACATAAAGATCTCAATCTCCTGTGTCTCCCCATGTATGGAACACTCTCCTTCCTCACATCCTTCAAATCCCAGCTTAAGAGTAACTCTTATTCCTTCTCTTCAAAATGCCATTTTGTACATATTTGTACATACTTGTCTTTGTACATGCTGTCTCCCTCTTTAGAAGGAAAACTCTTTGAAGGCTTTGACTGTATCTATTTGGTCCCTTTCGTCCCCAGTGCTTAGCACTGTGTCTGGTATATGGTGAGGGATTACTAAATGCTCCTCCTTTGATTACTTAATATAATGGAATGGATATTATTCATGGTGTCAGAAGATCTGGAATCCAATCCTGTCTCTGCTATTTACTTCTTATGTGACTTGGGTCAAGTTACAGATTCTGCGGCCTTTTTCAAGCTTTAGCTCTGACAATGATATAAAAATCATTTATCTTCAAGGAGAGAATAACAAGGTCTTACATGACTTTCTAGTATGTACCCCTGCTAAGCACATTCTCAGTGTACAGAGAGAGGAACTAATTCACAGCTAAATGTACATGGTGGCTTAAGAGACACAGCAGGAGTCCATAGACCTCTAGACTAAGAGGCCCATGTATAGATTTAATACGGTCCATGAACTTAGAAATTTAAACATTTTGATAACTGTGTTTGAAAATAATTGCTTTCCTTGGTAATTCCAAGTATTTATTTAAAACTTTTAAAAAACATTCTGAAAGGGGGTCCATCAACATCACTAGACTGTCAAAGAGGTCCATGAAACAAAAAAGATTATGGACATCTGCCCTAAAAACAAGTTCATATCTTCTTCTATTCCTTGGAAGGACATGATATTATCGGTACCAGAAAGAGTTTGGAGAGGTTCCAAGAGACCCTTATAATGAATGTCTGATCATCTTCTTCTGTCCCTTTGCCTTCTCTTCATACTCCAATCATCCATTCATTAGACAAAAACTTACTGAGGGCTTCATATGGCATTGAAGGCACAATGGTAGGTACTGAGTGCCCACAGCTGGGAACATTTAACTGCCATTAGCTTTGCTGAAGGTTCTGGAACCAATTTAACCCATAGGAAGGGGGAACCTATGGCTACATAGCTCAGGCAACTCAAATCAAGCTAGCCTTGCTGCTGGCCCCTCTCTAACCTTGCATCCTCATTCCATGAAAAATAAAAGCACATATTTACAAGGGCCACTACCTTCTGACAGATTCCATAGGTTTTCTGTTGTGTTGAATGTGTTGAGGCCAGATACCTGACCTTCTATTAAAAATTCCTTTTTATTTCACATTCTACTCTAATTTTGCATTCCATTAGCCTTCCATAAACATATTTACCTCTATGGTAGTTTATTTGGAGTTGTCCCAAGGATGCTTGGAAAGGCACAATATTGATATACGCCAACATTACAAGTGTTGCCCAGCAAAAGTGAAGGAATACTGGCCTATTTTTTTAAAACAGTCTCCTTGTAACCAGCAAAAGCTTTTATCAAGTCACTAAAACTACATTCTGTAATGTAGTTTGAGTTATTTTTAACCCAAAAAAGGCCATAATACTTCTAACCACATTTTTGAGCAGCTTTTCTATCCTAGTCTATGGACATATTCTGGATGTAGTCTGTTGGATGGTCAAAGGGCAATAGTTTTTGCAAAAGCAAAGTGCCTTCTGAGACTCAGGAATGTCCAATGCCACAGTTCAAGAGGTCTTCACAGCCACCTGGGCACAAGCATAAATGCACTTGTCTTGCCAGGTCCAGTCATCCCCCTCCCAAACTCCCTTCTTGTGGCTCGCTCAACTAGAAGAACAGGTTTTCAAAAATGGATGAAGAAAGCTGTTGTCGGGGAACTGTCACATATGCCTTCATGAACAGTTGGAGAGTGGAGTTGAAACCATTTACCTGCGTTCAGTACATTAAAAATGAGCTTAGAGAACAGAGAAAACAGAGGCAATCAAGATAGTAAGGAAATATCAGGTACTTTAGATATAGAGAATGTGTTGCCTCCTTCTTGCAGGAAGTTAGAGCAAAAAAGGAAGAAAGAAAGAAAAGAAAAATGTCCATGCTTAAAGATACAAAGAATGTTATCTAATTCAAGATATTTCAACAAAAATTAAAATATTGCACTAAATATGTTGAGGTCCACAAAGGAAAATAGGAAAATTCCTCTGATTTCATGGAGTATAAAGTCTAATAGGAGACTGATTAAGCAAAAATCACTTTTTAAGCACTTGTTCTATCCCAAGTACTCAGATCTAGAGATCAAAGAAAAAATGAAAATAAAATCAAATGGACAAAAACCCGGAAAAAACAAAAACAGACCTGCCCTCAAGAAGCTTACATTTGAACAGAAGAGACAAGTCATAATCAGTACATGTAAGATAAATATGTAGAAAATACAACATAATCTTAGAGAAGGGGGATAGAGAAAGGCTACTTTCAGAAGGTGGAAGTTGATTTTAATAAATGGAAGTAAAGAGGGAGAGCATTCCAGCCAAGATATTCAGTTCCAAGGGTATAGAAATTGCTGATGAAGCATCATTTGAGAGGAAAAATAAATAATCCAAAATAATTTATATCCTACTGGGAGAAAACAACACGAACACAAGTAAGTAAACACAAAACATGTGCAAATAAAATATAAAGTAATTTCCTGGGATTAGGGCACTCACAGTAATTTTAGGGAATCAAAAAAGGCCTCCTATAGGACATATGGTAAGTATAGATTGGCAGAGTGTACATAGAGTGTGAGTGAAAAGAAGGCAATAGATACAAAAGTTGTTATGGGAGTAGAATCAGCAAGACTTTGAAACTGAGTGAATTGTGGGGTGATGAAGAGTCAGGAGTTAAGATCAACTCCTAGATTTTGAAATTATGTGTCTAGAAGGACGATGATGACCTTCATAGAAATAAGAGATTTTGAAAGAAGCATGAATGTGGAGAGGAGGGAAGATAAATTCTGTTTTGAATGAGTTTAATAGGAGGTGCCTATAGGAAATAATTAAAATAGTTAAACTAGGGCACAATATCACTGCATCATGGTCATTATGCAGGTACATGCTATTTTGGGGCATTGGATAAACCAAGTCACGAATTGCAATCCAACATAGAAGACTTTTGATACACAAGACAAAACACCCTGGCATCACCACAGCTGCATCTTGTATATCCCACAGTCTCTTCTGCTCAAGCTCACCTCATTTTCATATCACCCTCTACTTCTCATCATGCCACGTGATATAAAGGCCACTCATCCACTCTACCTCACCAAATAATCTCTCTCTTAAACCCACCATCATTTTTGGTATACCAGCAGGTTTTCTACAGCCTAGTTGTGGCGATTGTTGTTACCAGACCCAAATGCAACTGCAAAACATTGTCGGGACAACCAATTATTTCCTTATCAACTGCTCTAGCTGTGGAGGGAACCCGTGCACCTCACTGGAAACAGCAGCTACTTTGCATTCCTCCAGCACCCAGTCCCACACATTTTCAATCTCACAAGGTCATACTGGAATAGTAGTACTAGAAGAGACCTCACAAGTCAGCTAGTACAAACCCTAGAAATGAAGACCCTCAAGATTGAAAGGGTTTGGCCAAGATCACACAGAATTAGCATTTGAAACTAGATCCTTTGACCCTACATTCAGTGTTCTTTCCATTGTAACAGAATGCAAAGCATAAGTTTTCATTGTTTCAAAAAAAAAATAAAAAGTTTTCATTTCAAAAAAGAAAAAATGTACAAATAAAAAGGAAAAAGTCTCTTAGATATGAAAACAAGGGACTCCAGGATATTTCATTTTGATGGATTGAAATATATTCAGCTGGATTTAGAAACCTAAGGACCTGGAAAGCTTAGTGACAGTATGAGCTGGTACATTATGGAGAGTCTCCAAAAAGAAAAAGCAAGATTCACCAGAAGGCTGCTGGTCAGACTTACTGTTCTTGAATGAAAATTAATAATGACTAATAAATGCTGATGAAAGCAGAAAGAATGATATGTTAAGAAAAAAAGAAAGAATATAGGTAGATTTTGTGCCTACCCCCTTCCAAAAAATGGCACAGTTGAAATTGTTTTCTGTTCAGTAACTTCTATCCTTTATTCCACTTTTGGACTCAAAGAATCTTAAAAATAAGGTTGTCTCCATGGGAACAATATAATAATTGCCATAATTAAAGAGAAGTTCTCATGGGTAAAAGGGAAACCATAAAATTTATAAATAACCTTGTACACTGACAGGCTACATAAGGGACATTCAGGAAGTGAGGTACCCTAGAGTAATGTTATCAATTCAATTCAAGCACTTATTAAAAGTCAAACACCAAGCTAAATGCTAGGGATACAAAGTATATCCTTTTCTTAGGCCAGAGGTGGCAAGGTAGTGCCATAGTGAACAGAGCATTGGTGACCAGTTTCAGGAAGACCTGAGCTCAAATTTGGCCTCAGACACTAACTAGCTCTGTGTCCCTGCGCAAGGCACTTAACCTCTGCCTCAGTTTTATCAACTATAAAATGAGGATAATAATAGAACCTATATTATGAGGAGCAAATGAGATATTTTTAAAGTGTGTAGCACAGTTCTAGGCATAGAGCAGGCAGTTAATAAATGATTACCTCCTCCCCTACTCAAAGTTGGTATGAGGACATTATTTCTTAATCTAATTCCTTTTATTATCTCTCTTCAAATTACCAAATTTCACTCAAATCTTGATACCATAATATTTCATTTGTTCCCAAAGCATAACCAAGGGCCACATAATTAATACTGCAGTAAAAATATTATCCCTTAAAGGAAAGGAATTTATTACATTTATATTTAGCATGATTCTGAACTATATTGCACTACCTACAACTTTCAACTGTAAGTGCTTTGGATACTTTGTCAACTACAAAGTACCTTACTAGTATATACAATTTGCTACTACTACTACTACTACTGTTTATGCTGCTGCTGCTGCTGCTACTACTACTACTACTACTACTACTACTACTACCACCATCTTCCTATACTCTCCTAACATTTATTCATTTTACCTTTGACTTGTTACGTCTCCTCAATAGGGTCAGAACTATTTCATTTTTGTCTCTATATCCCCAGTCAGACCAGCGCCTAGTATGTTGCTAGCATTCAATAAATGTTGGCACTTGATAAATGAATTAAATTAAGATTATTGAATTTTATATCAGAGAATTGGGTTCAAATCTTGGCTCTTCTACTACCAAACTTGTAACCTTGGACAACTCACTTAATCTTGCTGAGCCTTAATTTCCTAATCTTTAAATAACAATGGTGTTAGACTAGAAGAGCTCCATACATTCCTTCCTGCTCTGGAGCCATAATCCCTAATGCTAGATGCTCTAAAATCCTTTCTAGCTCTCAATGTAAACCTATGAGTTGTCACAGCAATTATCATGAGTCATGGGGAGGCATGGTATATTAGAGTCAGGACAGGACTAGATTTGAATCCTGTCTCAGACACTTATGAAATGTGAGACCCTGAGCTAGTCACTTATATCTCTGAACCTCAGTTTCTTCATCTAGAAAATGAACGTAATAGAGGGCAGCGAGGTGGTGTAGTGAGTAAAGCTCCGACCCCAGAATCAGAAGGATCCGAGTTGGGTTCTAGCCTCAGACACGTAACACCCACACAAAAAAACTAGCCATGTAACCTTGGGCAAGTTACTTAACCCCAATTGCCCTCCAAAAGGCAAAAAAAGAAAAAAGAAAATGGACATAATAATACCTGAGGTGCCCTACATCATAAAAGATCAATTCTTGTGAAGATCAATTGAGATATTATGTGTAAAGCTATTTGTCAATCCAAGCACTATGAAAATGTACAGTTACTTTTATAATCAGCATTATCATCATTTTGATCCTTCTTTTCCTTAATACATGTCTTTAACCACAAATGTGTATAAATTGTGCTTCCTGATAAATTTACCGCTTACTATATTATTACTCTAATACTTCATGGGGCATGGAGTTGGCAAGAGTTTCTTAAAACCAGTCAAGCATGTGTTCTTAAAGGCCAACAACAACTGGAAAGACCCAGCCCAATCCAGTACAAAAAAAACCCCCACTAATTAAGGGCCTATTGTGTGCAACAATTGAATTATGAAGACTATGAAAGGATTGTATGATTGTAATTCAAGGGTCAGTCTACTAAAACTCAGAGAGGCTTTTCACCAGATAGATTCTAGGATTATGATTTTTTTAGTAGAGCAATTCAATAATATTACCTAGCTGCTTTATTATATATATAATATATATTAAAAGGAATAGCAAATTGTACATAATAGATGTGCAGTTTCATTTACAATCATCTTTTTTTCTATTCTACTGTGTTATGGAAATGCTTCTTTTATTTCTTAAATTCAGAATAAAGCAAATAAAAATTTTAAAAAGAGAGGGGCTGTGTTCAGCATTGGTGATAGGAATGCAGGTTAAATTACATATCCTTAAGTATTGAAATATATCATTTGACATATTTCATTAATATTTCATCAACTAATTCTTCTATGTCCACAGGGCACTGAATTGGCAATCTATTATTTTACCTTAATGTAATGTTTCCATGACTTTAAATTCTTTGAAAATCCCTGTTCAACATTACTCAGGGGATAAGTTGTCAGAGGACATAAACAAACAGTTTTCAAAAAGAATAATAGTAAACTATTAACAACCATATGAAAGATAGCTCCAAAGCACTAATTAACTAAAAGAAATGTAAATGAAATCAACTCTGAAGTTACACCTCACACACAATAAATTGGCAATTTTCTTAAAGATGGAAAGGCTGTGGGAAGATAGGCATATTAATTCATTGTTGGCACAGCTTTTAACTTCTGGAAAGCAATTTCGAATTTTGCTTTAAAAAAATTGAAAAAGTCCCATGTCTTATAATCCAGAAATCCCTCTGCTGAGATCAATCAACAGAAGTCAAAGACAGCATCAATGACTCCAGATGTGCCAAAATATTCAAAACAGCACTTCTGGTAGCAAATAACTGGAAACAAAGAAGATGCCCATCTATGAATAAATGGCTGACCAAGCTGTGGCAAATGAATTATTTCCCATCATTTGCCTATTTAGCACCATTAAACATTTATAAATATGAACAATTATGGAGAAATATAGAGATGACTTAAGAATCATCATGGTATAATGGATGGAGGCTGGCCTTGGAGTCAGGAAAACCTCGATTCAGGTCTTTACCTTGAATAAGGCACTTCTCAAGGACATAAGCAACTTTCTGAAAACTATAAATTGCAGAATAGTTGCTGATCCACATT
Organism: Petaurus breviceps papuanus; assembly: GCF_028583685.1. Classification (NCBI taxonomy): domain Eukaryota; kingdom Metazoa; phylum Chordata; class Mammalia; order Diprotodontia; family Petauridae; genus Petaurus; species Petaurus breviceps. The sequence goes on along the minus strand of NW_027187324.1, from coordinate 12,396,385 downwards.
GGCAGAGGGTGTTTCCTCACCATGGAGTTGTCTGCACCAATGAAATCACTGATCCAAAAACAAAAAAATTGCAAGACTTATAGGTGCAAAGTAAGCATAAGCAGGAAAACATCATACACAATGGCAACAATGAGTGAAGGAATGGATTTTAAAGAACATTTATTAGGCAATATGAGCCAATAAATGAGGACCCAAATACAGAGAGAGAGAGAGAGACAGAGAGAGAGAGACAGAGACAGAGAGACAGAGACAGAGAGAAGAGAGAACTCTTGTACTCAAGGAACTTACAGTGTAATAGGGAAGTCAAAACACATGGGAAGTAGAGACTAGGGAGGGATATTTTGGTTTGGCAAATTATAGAGCAGAACCATGGCTGAGTAGACTGAGACATATATTCCAGGAGAAATGTAGGTATTAATTTGACTATGGTTCCAGTATGAGAAAATATGGTGGGGGAGGGGACAGAAGTATGGAAGGAATAAGAAAAGGTTATTTTACATCTCAGCAAGCTAATTAGTGAAAGGTAGCCAGGGAGTAAAGCATAGATGGAGCTAACCTAAATTTAGTGAGTCATATGAGGCACTCCCCAATCACAAGAGTAGGACCCCAGGGCAACAGTTCCAGAGATGACAGGGTTAAATACTCCAGGGCACAATTTCTGGTCCTGGAATTGAAGTAGCTATTGAGACAATGGTTGTGGAATAGTAAATGCTCTTCCCCCCCCCCAAAAAAAAAAGTGCAGTATGATTATAATAATTAAATTTGGCCCCAAAGAAGATTTGGAAAAATGTACTTCCTTCCATTCATTAATGAAGTAGAGGTTCATGGGTGTGGTATGTGTCATTTACTCTGAAATATATATGATGCATTGTTTGATTTTGATTAAAAAATTTTCTCCTCTTTTTAAATCTTTGTTATAAGAAATGGCTTACTGAGCACAAGGGGAGCTGATACATTTTAAAAAGTGTGATGTAAACACAAAAAGAGAAAATCACTCATTAAAAATGTTGTAAATCTAGGATATTACTTTCTAATCTAAAGTCCAACAAATGTCATGCCAAAGGATGCAAATTTTATATAATTAGACATATGAGATCCCCTAAGACTCAGACCTGTCCAAATCCAATAAAAAACATTGGATCATTCAGAAGTCACTGCACATGTCTATTCATCTCTGATTATATACATGCATACAAATTTGCAGAAAGCTTGATGTGAGGCCTAAATAAGTCAGATCATCTCAAAAGAATTTACAAATGAACCTGGATGGAGGATAACAGATATGGAATGAAACAAAATGTAGAATGAAATAAATACACCCAAGTTTTTATGCAAAAATAATCTCATCACCAATCAAAGTTGAATCATCACTTTGAGACTTTAACATGAGGCGTAATACAAGGAAATGGTAATGGTACTCACAAAATAACATCAAGAGTGGAACCTAGACCAACCCAAAAACAAGAAGAAGAAATCCATGCTGAAGGCAACATAACTTGAAAAGTATTAGGGATCAATTCTTAAAATATATCAAAGAGTGGAATATTCCAAAAGAATAGCAATGATGGAGGGTGTTGTGATTACCCAAAAAGGTAAGCCCGAAGACATCAATAATAATTGATTCACAGGGTGAATTTCTTATCTTTACAATCTTTAGGAGGGAGAGGTAGAGCCAAGATGGTGTAGTGGAAGGGACATTTGAGTCAAGATCTTCCAACGTTAACCTCCAAAGAACTCTAATCATCTCATATTCTTAGAGTGGCACAACCAACAAAATGTCAGAGTGAGATTTTTCCAGCCCAGGCTATCTTAGGAACTCAAAAGAAGTCAGGGCTTAAGAGGTGACTAGTGCTTCTCAGGGACAGCCCAGGCTATCTTAGGAACTCAAAAGAAGTCAGGGCTTAAGAGGTGACTAGTGCTTCTCAGGGACAAGGTTTATAGGATCATATATTTAGAACTGGAAGGGACTTCAGTGGCTGTCTAGTCCAAACTCCTCATTTTCCAAAGAAGAAATTAAAGCCCAATGAAGATGCAGCTTGCCCAAAGGTAATGCATATATAAAAGCAGGATTTAAAACCAGAAACTCTAAGCTTAAAGCCAGTAATCATTCTATTGTGCTACAGGAAAAAATAAATAGGTAAGGAATATAGTCACATCAAAGACTCTAGAATATACAGGTATGGTCTGATTGATTAGGCAGGATGGAAAATCAATTAAACTGAACTTGAGAATTAGGACTGCTCTCCCTCTTTGCATCTGCCAGGAAAATGGTAAGGATAAATAAAGGTGGCCAACCACAGGTACCTGGGCAACTTCTTATGCTTATTGGCCTCTGGCTCTTTCTATGTTTATTTGCCTTCCCATGCTTTTTAATGCCTTAGTAATTGTGGTTCTACTCCACCCAAAATTAATTAGAAATAAGAAATCACAAGCCAGACACTAAGGCTAACCTAGGCCCCACAGAAACCAATTATTTCTCCGTATGCATCCCCTTCTTGAAAGGCCCATGGAGAAATCATCACATTGGTACAGAAGTAGAGTATGGGGTCACTCTTTCAGATTTAGAAACAAGGTAATAGACCCTTGAGTGAGATAAAATAATAAACACCTGACTGCAAAGAGAGTCTATTAGGATATGTAAATGAGAACAGAGTAGGTTTGATGATCTCTATGATTGTTTCCAGTTCTACCATTCTGATTTATTTTCAAGTTACAGTGAAGTCTGGGAGAAAAAAAACAAACAAAATTTTGTTTAAAAAAATTACCTCAGGAGGACAGGAGAATAAACAAGAGTTTGGCTAAAGGGGAAGCTAGGGGATGAAATGACAAGGATGTTATCCAACAGGCAGGCCAGTGTTAGACTAGGGTACAAATTAGAAATGTAGTAACTGGGGAAAAGAAGCAAGAAAAAATTACAGCAAATGGTTAGCCCTTTAGGCAAGGATGAGGAGACAGAGTTAGAGATAGGGAGATAAGGGAAGGCTTCATAAGAGGCAAGAAAATTGATCACTGGAATTTAAATTATCTTGAAACTGTCTCTATTTCTGTTTCCCTAAATGACCCAGAAAGAATTTACATCTTGAGAACTGCATCAGAGAGAGTTAAACAGTGGACAATTGTGAAAATGTCAGACAGGAAATGACTTCAAGATAATAGAAATAGAAGGATACAGTGGTTCTGGAGCTCTCGGCTAATAAGGTCAGATATTATACAGAGATGTTCCAATATTAGCCACCAGTTAAAACTTTATATGCAAATCTGATTACAAAAAACCTGCATCATGCTTCCATTTTTAATCATAATGGAATATTATTGTGCTGTATTCCTTGAAATTATAATCCTAGCCAAAGGGAATGGATGAGAGACACTACCTGTGTTCTGTGTGCTTCTCTCCCTGAAGCTGCCCTGAATTAGCAAGAAAACAGTTCTGTGGTAGCAGCTATTCCTTGTGTCGTATCCTGAAAGTACCTTTACCCCCGTCCCTTCCCTTTACAAACTCCAGAGTCAGGAGAGAGTGCTCTTCTGGGGGTAGCTTAAAAGTAAAGGTGTTCATCCAGTGGTTATTTTCACAGTAGAAGTGATTTCGCTCATCTAAGGTGAAAAAGCAATCTTCTGTTACGTTGTCTGAGATTGTTACCTAGGAAGACATTTCCTCCTTTGTAAGTTAGTAGGCAAACAGTGGCTGGAACTGTGGAATCTGACACATACCAGCTGTGTGACTCTAGGCAAATCACTCAAGCTCTATTTCCCTCAGTTTCTTCACATATAAAATGTGGATAATAATAGCACCTACCCTGCAGGGTTGTTGTAAGGATCAAGTGAGATAATAAATGTAAAGTAAACCTTATGGTACTATATGAATGACAGCTATTATTGGTTATTACCAACATGATAGTGATACCTTATATGTTTTGTATAGTACTTTATAGTTCATTAAGGTTTTTATACATTCATTTTCTCCTTTGATCCTTACAACAGCTTCATGAAGAAGACAGGGTAAAGTATTATTATCCTTATTTTAAACCTTGGAGAAAAGTCATAGGATCAGAACATCATAGCTAGAGACTGAAGGGATCCCAAAGGCCATTTAAGTCAACCCTCTTTATGAGAGATGACGATTCTGAAACTCATAGAGAGAAAGAAACTTGCTCCAGGTCAAACGAGTAAGTAGTGTATCTCACTGATTAAAGGGCAGACCTCTGAGGAAGAGAGACCCAAGTTCATATCCTCTTTTTGACCCATAGTTCTGTGACCAGCATCAAGTGATTTAACTTCTCAGTGTCCCAAGAAATTCTGAGACACCGTTATAGGCAACTTTCTACTCTGAAATGATGGAGGGAATTTCTTCAGGGAAATGCCCTATGCTATTGAAATTACAAGTCTAGAAGGAAAATAGAGAGAGAAAATGGAAGTTTAGAGGAGGAAAATGAATGGCTCAAAGTCACACAGCTAGGACTTGAATCCAGAACTTCTGACTCATAGTCCAATACTCTTTAAAGAAGAAAAAAAAGTATTCTTTCTTTCTTCCTTACTCTTCCCCAGACCAATAGAGGGCATTCATGACTGGTCTTACTAGAGGAAGTAGTGATTGACAGACAGTAGATAGATAGATAGATAGATAGATAGATAGATAGATAGATAGATAGATAGATAGATAATAGCTTCTATATATCTCTATCTTTATATATACATATATGTGCATATATAGACACACACATATATACATACATACACATATAAATAGATTTGAAGGGAGCTGAATGCCCTGTCTACCTAAAAATATATTCTCTATCCATGATGATGATAACAATTCATATTTATATAGTATTTACTATATATGTGCCAGGCACTATGCTAAATGCTTCACAAATATCATCTCATTTTGCCTCCCAAAAACCCTAGGAGATAGGTGCTGTTACTAATCACATTTTACAGATGAGGAAACTTAGGCAAACAGGAGTGAAGTGACTCACCCAGGGTCTCACAGCTAGTGTCTGAGGCTGGATTTGAACTCATGTCTTCCTGATTCCAAGCCCAGTGCTCTATGTACTATGCATAAGATTTGTACTATGTACAAGATTCAGAATTATAAAACCTGGAAGAAGTGCTGTGGATTTAATCATTGTATAAAAAAAGACCACTGTTAACATGTAAATGTATTACTTAGGAGAGATAAGTAATAAATAACCATTAATTTGGACAGTAGTTTAGTACAGTAGATAAATACCAAGCCTCAGTCATGCTGAGTTAGGTTCAAGTCCCTGCTTGATACAAATTAATTATGGAACTCTGTAAGTCAAGCTGACTCTCTATGCCCCCAGGTAACTCCCTACAAATGTAAGTTGCAGAACAGTTGCCAAAAAGTAGAGGGAATTCTCCAGTAAGTCAATAAGAAAAAGGCACATTGTGCTAGGCACTATGCTAAAAGTGCTGGGGATACAAAGAAAAAAACAAAAACAATCCTAACTTTCATAGCACACTTCATAATGGAGAAGAAAATAGTTACAAATCAGAATGTGCAATATAATCAAATACAGAATAGATAAAGGGGATGGCAGTAGGAGCTGAGAGGACCAAGCACTAGGACCTCTAGAGGAGGTGAAATTGGACCATCAAGTGCATGGAGGAGCACAGAATCCAAGATTCAATATGAACTCCATTTTATTTGTTTTTTCTTTACCCAGTCACCTTCAAAGTTAGACAGAATTTCTACTCAGGAATATTTCATTGCCAGAATATAAAAGAAGAGAAAATAATGAAAGGTCTTGAATTCATCTAGACAAGCAGAAATAGATAGAGACCTTGACTGTAAAAGAGCTTGGCCATTACTAACATGATAATCCCGTAGTCAGAAGTTCACTTTATGTGTTGGTTCTACTGACTCATTTTACAGATGAGAAAACTGAACATCCAAGAGGTTAGGGTTTTGCCTAAGTTTACATGACTCCCAAGTGTCAGAACTAGGCTGTGAACCCACATCCTCTGACACCAATTTGAGCTCTTTCTCCACAACACTCTAGTAATTATCACAGTGAAGTTCATTTATTGCATCTTGAACAAAACAGTTGGTACCTGACTGATGTATCTTAAAACATTCCCATCTAAGTAGATGCCTAATTGCTTCATCTGTTAAGGATGATAAGACTGGGGACATAAACACACTCTGGGTAAACTTAAAAATCTACTTATATTTCAGCACTGATAAATTGGGTTTGCCTATTATTAATAATATTTGTGTGTGTATATGTTTACAATGCTTTAAGATTGACAAAACATTTTTTTCTCTAGGAAACATTCTTTTAGGAGCATGGAAGTGACTTTTCTGAGGTCACACAGATACTAAGTAGCAGAACTGAAAGCTGAACCCAGATCTCACAAACTCCATTCTGCCCTATAATTTTTAAATGGTGAGACTTGAGTGTCATCCAGTTGGATGTAGAGATCTTTCCATTTAAAAGGAGGAACAACTTTTAAAGCAGCTTACTGAGAGCATAGAGAGGAAACTATATACTTCCTGATGCCCCTGGGAGGAAAGCAACATTGGCAACTGCCTTCAAAAGCCAGTGCCTTTTTCATTCCAACATTTGTGGCCTTCTCCTCTCATTGGGAAAGATTTATGACTTGCTAAGAGAGAAGGAAACAAGGGGGGAAAAGTGGGAAATGATATCAGTGTCAGCCTCAGGGGCTATATATAGGCCATCTGTTCCAGCCAAGGTTTATTGGCTTGACTCAAGTCGCTGAATCCTGTGCACCTTTAGAAAGGTCCTGACTTACCAGAGGGAAATTTGTGTACATCATTCTTTTATGGTTCTTTTACTAAGTTATGCAGATCCTGAAAACAGAGCCCCAAGATAGCCATTTCTCTTGAAGGGTAAATCAAAATCTAAATGGGATTTTACTTCCTCTGATCATAGATTTAACATGAAAGAGATTAAAATTTAGAATATTCCCTCTGCTTTGAACTTTGAGATCTTTCTCTTAGCTTGAGAATTTACTCAGTCCAAGGCCAACAGAACTTCTAGCATTGAGAATTAAGCAGAACGGTTAAAGGGCAAAGCAATTCAACAAATACCAATTAAAGACCTACTATGCACACAATGCTGTGCTACACCTGAGGGAGATATAAAAGTAAATTACACATTCCCTACCATTAAGCTAAGACATCAAATGCAATCTTAAGTCTTCATAGAGGGAAGCATAGAGTCTAGGGCTAGAAAGGTCATAGTACCATTGTGTGCAGGTGTGGTTACCCCACATCTAAACTGGTGCTTAGTATTGTGTGACATATTTTAGGAAAAATATTGATAAACTTAAATATCCAGAAGAGAGCAAATATGAGGGGGGAAGTATTTCAATGCATCCCATGTAAGGGTCAGCTGGAGGAGCTGACTTAGAATGAATATAAGAGCTATTTTCAAGATTTGAGAGTCTATCATGGGAAAGAGGGTTAGACAGAGTCTGCTTGGCTCCAGAGGAATGATTAAGGAGAAATGGAGGGAAGTTGCAAAGATGGAAAGAAAAGATTTCCTAATTAGAGTTATCCAAAAGTGGAATGGGTTACCCTGAAAGATTGTGGGAGTCTTTGAAAAAAAGCTAGAGGATCACTTGTTGGATGCATGGCAGAAGGAATTCTTGTTCAGGGATTGGTTAGATTCAAATGGCCTCTGAGATCTCAGGGTAGAGATTTTGTGATTCTATGAAGAATCTTGCAATATAATAATATCACACACACACACTATAATCCAAAATAGAACATGAGAAGAATAACAGAGATATCCAAAAGGTCCAATGAACGGTTTTTGTTTTCTCTTTTAACTATCCAGCTCTCTACTTTTACCAGAAGTCCTATTTCTTATGATGAATGATCATTCAAGGCTCTAGCCTACAGTATAAATGGTAAAGGACATGATAGCACCTGGTATCTGGATACATCTTTCAACAACTTGGCAAGTTTCTATTCTGCTTCATTAAACAGGGATGAGAGAAGGTCATCTTTGGCTCAGAGGACTTCAATCTGACCCAATCCATCAAGGTGGACATCTCAATTTTCTTCTCCTGCTCAATCTGCTTCTCTCTACCTTCAGGTTCTGTGTCTTTATGGGGATTTATCTTTGTATTCCCCTAACAGTGAATAATCCAAATCTGTGGGGAGGGACACATATAATAAGGGCTGAATTAGTAATAATAATAATAATAATAGCTAACTTTTATACAGTGCTTACTCTGTGCCAGACACTGGGCTAAGCACCTTACATTTATGTTCTCATTTGGTCCTCACAACATTCCTGGAAGGTTGGGGCTATTATTACCTCCATTATAGAGACGAGGAAATTGAAGCAAACAGGTTAAGTGCCTTACCCAGGTTCACAAAGCTAGTAAGTGTTTGAAGCCAAATTTTAACTTAGGTCTTCCTGACCCGAAGCCATGCCATGTCTAGCAATGTGACCTTGACATAACACTTTAAAAGAGTGTTAAAAATCTAAAAGATAATTTGGAAATGATAAAGCTTATTAATGAGTCAATTCATCACAAATTCGGCCTCATCATCACTGTCAAAGTACAATGAAGATGAATTATTAAAATGTAGCAGGTGGGCTAAGTCCTAGAATCATTACTTGAGTAATGTTTTCTATATGCTTTCTACAGAAATGGACTCCCTCCCCCACATGAAAACATTAAAGCTAAGGGAAATAGGGGAAGGAAGCCCATGATGCTATTGACTTCCCAACATATTTCCTTGCTTATATATTCTGTCCAAGAAAAGAAAGACAATGAGCATGTGCGGTGTAGCGGAAGGAGCGCTGGACAGGAAATCGGGAGAATTGGGGTCTGGTCCTGATTCTTCTGCTAGCCAGCCGCGTGACTCTGACCAAGTCACATATGACGCTAATTTCCTTCTAAAATAATGGAATCCAACTGGATAAGTTTTAAGGTCCTTTCCAGATCTAATGTTAGGTGATAAGTAGTGATATAGATGCAATTATCTTCAGATATCTATGAGCTAGTTGTAAAATCATAGTCCTTAGAGATCATAGGATTTAGAAGTGGATGGAGATGCAGATCATTGAGCCCATTCCCTTCATTTTATCCATGAGGAAACTAAACACCAAAATGGTGAATGAAAGGCTTAAGGTCCCACAGTCAATTATTGGCAAAGCCAGGAATACAACTCAAATTAGACACTCCAACCAATGTTTCTTCATTATATTATTCCACTAGTCTAGTCTCATTCATCTAGCATTATACAGATTGTGTGGACCAAATAAAATTATTAAATTAATAGGTCTAGGGAATGTCATGATATTAGAACTATATGGTATCAGGGGCAGCCAGGTGGCTCAGCGAGTAAGAGCACTGGCTCCAGTGTCGGGACGACCTGGGGATCGAATCCTGGCCCAGATACTCAGCACCACACCCAGAAATAACTGGCCGTGTAACCTTGAGCAAGTTACTTAACCCCGATTCTTAAAAAAAAAAAACTATATGGTATCTTAGAGATTATGTAGTACAACCCCCTTCATTATACATATGAGGAAGCTGACTGTAAGGAGTGAGGAGGAAAAAAACAGGGACAACTGCCTCTGCCAGGTAGAGATGAGCTCCAACCTGGGCTCATCCCAACACAATGTGGACTCCAAGTTTCGTTATTCACCTGCCACCCACTATTGCTTCTATGGATTCTACTGTTTCTATTTCTATCACTGTGTATCAGCACATCACTGGGCATATGGAAGAAAACTTTCTCCATGCCCCACCTCTCATTCTCTCATTCTTTTTCCTCAACCCTACCCTGCCCATTTCCCAGTCCAATCCTACCCATTTTTCCACTGTGCCCTCTAGAAGTAATGTTCCATACTAAATAAATCCCATTTCATCCTGGACTTAATTCTCTCACACTCCTTCTATCTATTAGTCTTCACTAAAATCTGGTACATACCCCACCCAATGACGATCTGTCTATTCTCTCTGGCATTGGAAGTACTTTCTCTCACATATCCCAACACACCGGTCTTAGATGCAGAGTATATATATGCCTTCCTCCCCGCTGTCCTTTATAGACTCTCCCTTTACCCCCATCACTTAGCAATCTTTTCTCCTTTGAAATTCACTCAATCAAAAATTTCCACCCATTCCAAATTGTAATGATATGATATGAACTCTTATACTGACCCCATCATTATTCTCCCTCTCTTCCCAAGGTGTTCAGTACCTAACTTACCATCTTTCCTCCCTATATCCCACCCTTACACTAGAAGGCATTAATATTTACAAACTTGATAATCTCCTAGTTCTTTAGGCTCTTTAAATCTCCATCTAGACACCAAAAGGGAAGATCCCACCATGTATCTCACTATTATCCACAAGTATTCCATTTCCCTAATTAGAATTCCCCCTGACCATAACCTCCTATCATTTCACCCTTCCCTGTGCTTTATCCCTCTTAAGTCTATTCCTCACTCTCATCAAGGCCTCCAATTCTTCCACTCATCACTAATTTCTCAGAACATTATCCTTGCTCTGATTTCCTTTGCCTCCTTTTCCTACCACTATCCATCTCTTAACAAATATCAGCTCTGGATTATTCCCACCATCTAACTCCTGCTCACAAGCTGCTGAACATCTCCAGAGGAAGGCTCCCCACTGTACTGCCTGGGTATATTGCAAATTCATATCAGCCAACCTTAGCTGGGGCCTCAGTGCAGCAAGACATTCTTTTTGTACTTCCTGAGTAACCTCAGTCAAGACCATCAGCTTCTCACTCTCCCTCATCCCTCATCTCAATCAGTTATCATATCATCCCATTCCTACCTCCACTTACATAGCTACCACCTCAGTTCAGGCACTCATCACCTCTTGTCTAGATTACTGCATCTTCCCCCTAATTGTTTTCCCTGCCTTAAGTTTCTCACTATTTCCAGCAATCCTACACACCACCACCAAAGCAAATTCTTGTAAGCAAAGATCTAACCATGTCACCCCTTTACACAATCAACTCCAGAGTCACCCTATTGTCATTAGGATAAAATACAAACTCCTTTCCTTTGCTTTTTAGGCCCTTCACAACTTGGTCTCAAACTACCCTTCTGACCTCATTGGACACTGCATCCCTTCCCAAATTCAAGAATCTTGTAAATCTTCCATCTCTGCCTTTGTACTCCCCATGCCTAGAGTGCATTCACTCCCTCCTTACTGCTACCTTATAGAATCACTTTCTTTATTTAAAATGGAGCTTAAGGGGCAGCTAAGTGGCACAGTGAATAGAGCACCAGCTTTGGAGTTGGGAGGACCTGAGTTCAAATCCGACCTTAGACAACTGACACATTTACTAGCCGTGTGACTTTGGGCAAGTCACTTAACCCCAACTGCCCTCCAAAAAGCAAAAAAAAATGGAACTTAAGTGCCATCTTCTGTATGAAACCTTTCCTGATTTCAGCCAACAACCAGTGTCCTACCTCCCAAACTACCTTGTGTCTTAACTACTTTGTATTTATTCACTTTAAATTTAAGCTGTATTTTTCATATTAGATAGATAGATAGATAGATAGATAGATAGATAGATAGATAGATAGATAGATAGATAGATGGATGGACAGATGGACAGACAGATAGATGATAGATAGATAGATAGATAGATAGATAGATAGATAGATAGATAGAAAGACAGATAGATAGAAGATAGATAGATAGATAGATAGATAGATAGATAGATAGATAGATAGATAGATAGATGACAAATATTTGTCTCTCCCCCCTTCTTAAAATATAAGTTTAATGTGAGTAGGGCTATTGTCATTCTTTGTACTTGTATTCTCCATACCAGACAGAGTGTTTGGCACATAATAGGCATTTAATAAATGTGTGTTCATTGATTTATTGATTAATTTCTTGCTCAGGAAGACACTGCTAGTTAATGAAGGACAAGTATGAGAATTTTTATTTATGATCTCCATTCAGTACCCTTCTTATTAGACCATACAACCAACATACACACACACACACACACACACACACACCTATTTAAAAGACTGCTCATTCAGCATATTTGAACAAGATTTTTTTTTACAACATTGTCTCTTTTCCCTATTGCTATGCCCACTTCCAACTTGAAGTGAAAAATAGATTATCTGGACTATTTAGTAAGCTGAATAATAAAAGCCCTCCCTTTGCTAGATATATTAAACTATAATGGGTCATTTGGGTTGGTTGGACATGTTTTTCTTTGGTTTGTACTATCTGAATAAATCTTCATTCAACTATTTAAATGTCAACTTTATACAAGAAATTATGTTAAACATTATGGAAGATACAAAATATATTAAATATGTGCTACAATCTAGTATTTATAATGTATTTGAGGAGATTGAATAGCAGCTAATGGAGACATATGTAAACAAATAGCAACAAGCCAAGGCAGCCTGTGATAAATACCATAAAAACAGTACGAACTGGAAAATACCGGGGGATGGAGTCAAGATGGCAGAATAAAAGCAAGAATTTGCTTCAGCTCTTCCCCCAATCCCCTCCAATACCTGAAAAATGACTATAAACAAATTTTAGAGCTACAGAACCCACAAAATGACAGTTAAACACATCTCTAGCTAAAGACAGCCTGGCAAGCTGATAGGGAGGGTCTATCACACCAGATTGGGAATGGAGTGCAATCTGGCATGGAACACAGGCGCAGACCTTAGTGGACTGAATTACTGTCAGCTGTGGAGGTTTCCAACCTTCTCAACCCAGAAATGCCAAAAACAAAGTAAAAGGTGGGAAAACCATGTTGGACCTGGGTGAGAAAAGAGCACAGTTTGGCCCCTGCCCACCCAGGGTGGCAGAGGTGTGGGCAGTGGAGGTGGTGGCAGCGGCAGCAGTAGCAGTGGCTGCTTCCAGAGTTCCAGGCTCATAGATGATGGGGGAACCAAGCAACTGATCAGAGGGCAATTGCAAGAATCTCTTTGCTGCTGCTGAAGCAAGATTCTCTTGCTTTGTCCTGCTTTGATCTGGGACATAGTTTTGGGTGGTGGTCCTGCGGTAAGGAAGAGCACTGGCATGGCAGAGCTTGTGGTGTCTGTGGAGAGGGAGTTCTTTTCACAGTTCTGAGGCAAGTGCCTAGAAGAAGCTCTGATAACAGCTGCACAAAAAGCCAGAATTTTGGGACACAGCACTCTCCACTCTGGATACAGAATTCTACTTTGGCAAAGACCTCAAAAGTCAAGTAACTAGCTGGGAAAATGAGCAAACAGAGGAAGAGAAATCAGACCATAGAATCTTTCTTTAGTGACAAAGAAGATCAAAACATAGAAATAGAAGAAGACAACAAGTCAAAACTCCTGCAACAAAAGCCTCCAAGAAAAATATGAATTGGTTGTAGGCTATGGAGGAGCTCTAAAAGGATTTTGAAAATTAAGTAAGAGAAGTAGAGGAAAAATTGGGAAGAAAAAATGAGAGTGATGCAAGGAAATGAAGAAAAACAAGTCAACAGCTTACTAAAGGAGACCTAAAAAAAATACAGAAGAAAATAACACCTTAAGAAATAGACTAACTCAAATGGCAAAAGAGGTCCAAAAAGCCAATGAAGATAAAAATGCCTTAAAAATCAGAATTGGTCAAATGGAAAAGAAAGTCCAAAAGCTCAATGAAGAAAATAATTCCTTCAAAATTAGAATGGAGAAAATGGAAGCTAATGACTTTATGAGAAATCAAGATATTATAAAACAGATACAAAAGAATGAAAAAGTAGAAGAAAATATAACATATCTCACTGGAAAAACCACTGACCTGGAAAATAGATCCAGGGGAGATCATTTAAAATTTATTGAAGTACCTGAAAATTATGATAAAAAAGAGCCTAGATATCATCTTTCAAGAAATTATCAATGAAAACTGCGCTGATATTCTAGAGCCAGAGGGTAAAATAGAAATTGAAAGAATCCTCTGATCACCTCTTTAAAAAGATCCCAAAAAGAAAACTCCCAGCAATATTATAGCCAAATTCCAGAGTTCCAATCAAGAAGAATATATTGCAAGCAGTCAGGAAAGAACAATTTGAGTATTGCTAAAACACAATCAGGATAACACAAGATCTAGCAGCTTCTGCATTAAGGGATAGAAGGGCTTGGAATATAATATTCTGAAGGTCAGAGGATGTAGGATTAAAATCAAGAATCACCTACCCAGCAAAACTGAGTATAATATTTCAGTGGAAAATATGGACACTTAATGAAAGAAAGGACTTTCAAGAATTCTTGATAAAAAGACCAAAAGCTGAATAGAAAATGTAACTTTCAAATACAAGAATCAAGAGAAGCAAGAAAAAGTAAACAGGAAAGAGAAATCATAAGGAACTTACTAAAGTTGAACTGTTTACGTTCCTCTATGGAAAGACAATATTTGTAACTCATGAGACTTTTCTCAGTATTAGGATGGTTGAAGGGAATATATGTCTGTGGGTATATGTATGTATATGTGTGTGTATGTATCAACCTAAGAAGACAAAATTTATTTTGCATTTATCTCTGTTCATTCATATACCAGAGGTATCCAAGCAACATAGGTCTTTATACTCTGTTTAATATCCCTAGAAATCTCAGAAATACAGGTCTTCATGAAACATTGGAAAATACCAAGGCAACAACAAATTTTTGACTTAACTTAAAATGTCCTTTGATGGATCTGGTGTCATTATTCATACCTTTAATGATTTACTGATAATAACACCAAAACAATCAATAAACTTTGGTAAAGTAAAATTTTACAGACAATTTTTTTCTTTGAAAACACAGCAACTTGATAAGGGACTTACTAAAGTTGAATTGTTTACATTCCTACATGGCAAGATGATATTTGTAACTCATGAGACCTTTCTCAGTATTAGGGTAGTTGGAGGTAATATATACACACATACATACATACACATATATACATATATATCTACATATATACATATACACATATATATACATATATATGCACATAGACAGAGGGCACAAGATAAGTTGAATATGAAGGGATTATATCTAAAAAATAAAATTAAGAGGTGAGAGAGGAATATATTGGGAGAAGGAGAGAGAGATAGAATAGTATAAATTATCTCACATAAAAGATACAATGGAGAGGAAGAGAAAGGAGGTGAAAGGGAATGAGTCAACTTTACTTTCATTTGATTTGGCTTAAGGAAGGAATAACATACGCACTCAATTGGGTATCTTACCCTACAGGAAAAAAGGGGACAGGGGGAAAAGAGTGGGGAATGATAGAGGGAAGGGCAGATTGGGGGAGGGGCAGTCAGAAGCAAACACTTTTGAAAAGGGGCAGGGTCAAAGGAGAAAATAGAATAAATTGGGAAATGAGATAATATGGAGGAAAATATAGTTAGTCTTTCACAATATGACTGCTATGGAAATGTTTTGCATAACTATACATGCATAGCCTAAAAAAAGAAGAAAAGACAAATATCATTAAAAAAAATAGTATAAACTGTAGGCAGCTAGGTGGTACAGTAGATAGAGTGTTGGTCCTGAAGTCAGGAAGACACATATTCATGAATTCAAATCTGATCTCAGACACTTACTAGCTGGGTGACCCCAGGCAA
Source organism: Petaurus breviceps papuanus (assembly GCF_028583685.1). Taxonomy (NCBI): domain Eukaryota; kingdom Metazoa; phylum Chordata; class Mammalia; order Diprotodontia; family Petauridae; genus Petaurus; species Petaurus breviceps. The sequence goes on along the minus strand of NW_027187324.1, from coordinate 12,380,796 downwards.
GTTACTTAACCCTGTTTGCCTCAGTTCCTCCTCTGTAAAATGAACTGGAAAAGGAAATGGCAAATGATGTCTCTGGCCAAGAAAACTCCAAATGGGACCATGAAGAGTCAGACACTACTGAAATAACTAAACAACAAAGGACAAACAGAGAAGTAACTAGGAATACTTTCTCCTAGTGCAAAAAAAAAGCAAGGTAGACTAGAGGAAGGGGTAACTTGTTCAAGGCCACAGATCACAAATGGCCAAGGGCCATGTCCTGGGGCTAAATCCAAATCTAATACTGTTTCTACTATATTCCACAAATATATAAACAAGGTGCATATCCTTTCCATTTTCTCCATTCATACAGCCATCACAATTGCACAGGCCCACATCATCTTTTCCCTGGACTACCCTTCTAGTTGACTTCCCTGCCTCGTCTTTCCCACTCCAGTCCATCCTCCACTTGGATGTCAAAGTGATTTTCTGACAGGACAGTTCTTACTATGTCACCCTACTCTTAATTAATAAACTCCAGTGGCTCCCTATCACTTTAATATCAAATATAAATCACTCTAGTACTTAAAATCTTTCATAACTTGTCCCTTCCTAACAATCTAGTTTCCTTACATTTTACTCCCTTCCAAACACAAAATGTATATTTGCACTGGAGGTCCACCATGCCTGGAATGTTCTCCCTTCTCACTCCCAATTATTAACTTTGCTAGCTTCCATCAAATTTCAGTTCAAATACCAACTACTACATAAGACCTTTCCCTGTCCCTGTCCCCTCTCTAGTCTATTGCTTCTGAAATTACCTGAAATTTATATTGATATATTTTATATGTTAATGTAGTCTCCCAAAAGTATAATGACTTGTTCAAGGTCACACAGTAAGTGGCAGAACTAGGCTATAAATCTTAGTCCTCTGACCCAATCCAATATTCTTTCCACTATACCATACTCCCATCTCCATTAAAATATTAATTTATTATTGTTGTTGTTATTGCTTTATTATAATTTTCCCAGGGGCAGATGTCAGGCTCCATTTGAGGTGCATATAGTGCATGGAATTCATCTTTTTGAACTTGAAAATAAAATAAAATAAGAAATGTCTATCTAGCCTTGTGATACCTCTACCATCCCTCAAGGATCAAAACAGTAGTACAAATGTCATATTCACAAGTTATTTCAGTACCTTTGATTACTAACTTTCTGACTCTGGGCAAATTTAACTGTTTGCCTCAGTTTCCTCATCAATAAAAACAGGACCTAACTTTCAGTGTTATTATGAAGATAAAATGAAATAATACTCGCAAAGTGCTTTGCAAAGCCTAGGAGTGCTACATAAATGCTAGCTAGCATCATTAGTAATAATTATAATAAAATGATAATGCAAGCTCTCTATGCCTCAGTTTTCCCACACATAGAAAACAATATGCTATGTGCCATTTTCCTACAAAACTGATTATAGGACTCTGTAGGGTTTAGAATTATATGATTTAGAAATGGAGGGGACTTTGGAAATCATCAAATCCAACTGTTCTTCAATATTAAAATAACATTTTAATGTACTATATTGATTCTACAAATTTAATAGTGTTTTTAGTGTGTTCAGTTTTGCTTTGTGCAGAAAGTGATTAAAATAATTGGTATTTAGAACTGGAATGCTAATGAACACATCTTCACTACTGAAAAATAAATCTGACCCTCCACCCACAAGAGATCAACAGACCTGACTCTCATGACGGACTGATTGGATATTACATTTATAAGATTTTTCACAACTTGCTAGATTTGGATTTGTAAGACCAATGGCCGGGGGGAGGGGGAGAGGGAGGGATTATTTCCTTACTTTGATGTAGTTAGCATATGCTGCCACCAGGTGGACAATGGCACTTTGTTTAAAACTTTGGGGTTCAAGCAGCTAAGCTTCCCACAGGCATGGTTAACTGATAGAAAACACTAGGACACCATCATAGTCAGTTATACATTTTAATATAAAAATTTCAAATGATCTAACACAAAGTACCTATATAATTAAATATAAATGTTTATATTTCCTTGAACCTCAAGGTAACTGCTTCAATGTAGATGTTTATATTCCCTTAAGGAAATATACTTTTAAGCATTTATCTTATTCAGTAATACTTAAATGCATTTAGATTACTGCTTAATTTAACCAATTTTCTTGAAGATCATAATATAATATTTTTTTTCAACTAACTGAATCTCTAAGTCACAGTCTATTCTCTATATTAAATGCAGAGGGTATGTAGTCACACTTAGACCCTAGATTATCTGTTTGAAGTGAGAGTCAGAACTAAGAAGCCATTCCTGCTTGACTAAAACTTGACCTAGGAACTGTGCTCCCTCCTAAAGATTGGTTCAACCAGAGTTACAAGAATATGGACCATGTCAAGTCTGTTAGCCAGGTGACAACAGGCACAAGATGCACTGGTGGTACAACAGTATGCATCAGTACCCAATGTCTGATCTCAACAGGAAGGGGGGAGGGGATCCCATAGTCACAAAAATCCCCAACAAGATGTGCAGAGAGTACTGGCTACTGTGTATTAATTAGTACACCATCTTTTTTTTTCTCTTCCCACAGTGCTCTTCAAAAAATTAACTCTTTCTCTCTCCCTCCCTCCTTCTCTCTCTCTGTCTCCTCTCTCTCTCTCTCTCTCTCTCTCTCTCTCTCT
>NW_027187324.1:12359155-12378012 GCF_028583685.1 Petaurus breviceps papuanus | reverse complement strand
CTCTCTCTCTCTCTCTCTCTCTCTCTCTCTCTCTCTCTCTCTTTCTCCATGTCTCTGTCTCTGTCTCTCTCTCTGTGTCTCTCTCCCTCACACACACACACACACACACACACACACACACACTTTTCCACTCATGAAACCCTGGGCACCAAAGACAATTTTGGAGACTGGAGAGCATTTTCTATAAAAAGGTATAGTTGGAAATGTCATTGTATTCATAAAATTAGGTTTGGTGTCAATTCCAATGAATGGCTAATAAAAAAAACTTTCTAGTTTTAATATTTGGGAAAAAATCTGGAATTTCTAAAATATCAGCATAATTTTAAAATCTCACAACACTAACATAAAAGGTCTTGATCTGTTTCCATGGCAACCTTCTTTCATTCATTCTTTCTATGAATAAAGTATATAACAAAAATTCTAAATACCTAAACTCCAAATTAATTGGTATACTTTCTAATTGATTGAAGACTGTGAGCAATATTACCTTTCCTAAAAGCATATATATCATTTTGATTGACTTCAAAAGTGAAATAAATATTCAGAAAATCATTAATTTTATAGACCTATCCAAAGTTCTCAGCACAGCACCTTTTAATTTGAAAATCACATTTAATCTGTCAGAGTTTATTTTTGAACTCAAAAACACATGAGACTATTGGAAAGTCAAAAGTTTAGTATTTCATGATGATTTTAAAAACAACGGAATGAAATTTATCATTTAAAAGGATCTCAGAGATCATTTAATTAGTCCAACCCAAGAAAGCCTAGAATTTTGCTAGGAAACTTAAGTAAAAATCCCTGTCCTATATTTTGAAGAAGTCATCTAATTTATGTTTCAAAAAATGAAGACAGGCATTCCTCATTTGATAAGAGATCAAAGGATATGAACAGGCAGTTTTCAAATGAAGAAATTAAAGCTATCTATAGTCATATGAAAAATACTCTAAATACCTATTGATTAGAGAAATGCAAACTAAAATAACTTTGAGGTACTGCCTCATACCTATCATATTGCCTAATATAACAAAACAGGAAAATTATAAATTTTGGAGAAGATTTGGGAAAATTTGAACACTAATGCATTGTTGGTGGAGTTGTGAACTGACACAACCATTCTGGAGATCAATTTGGAACTATGCCCAAAGGGCTATAAAACTGTGCATACCCTTTGACCCAGCAATACCACTTCTAGGTCTGTATCCCAAAAAGAACCTGAAAATGGAGAAAGAACCCACAAGTACAAAAATATTTATAGCATCTCTTTTTGTAGTAGCAAAGAACTGCAAATTGAAGAGATGCCCATCAAGTGGGGAATGGTTGAACAAGTTGTGGTATATGAATGTAATGGAATACTATTGTTCCATAAGAAATGATGAGTAGGCAGATTTCAGAAAAACTTGGAAAGATGTACATGAACTGATGCTCAGTGAAGTGAGCAGAACCAGGAAAACATTGTACACAGGGACAGCAACATTGTGCAATGGCCAGCTTTTATAGACTTAACTCTTCTCAGAAATGCAATAATCTAAGACAATTCCAAAACACTAAAGATAGAAAATGCCATCCACATTCAAAGACAGAACTATGGAATCTGAATGCATATCAAAGCATACTATTTTCTCTCTTTTTTGTTTTTTTTCTTTCTTGTGGTTTTTCCCTTTGTTCTTGATTCTTCTTTATAATATGACTAATGTGGAAATAGGTTTAATATGATTATATGTGTATAGCTTATATCAGATTACATGCCATCTTGAGAGGGGAAGAAGGGGGGGGAATTTAGAACTCAAAGTCTTATGAAAGTTAGTGTTGAAAGCTAGAAATAAATTTTCAAAAATGGAGACAGAATATACTTTTCACTAGGACTTTGGCACTTCTCCTATTTTCCATTATTTTTCAAAGACCATTCATAGCAAGCCAGGGATCACATCCCTAAATTGTTTTGGCACCCTGAGATATAGTTCCTCTGGGACCTGTGACTTGAACTCAACAAAAGCAGCTAATGCTCTATTACTATAGCCCTGGCTTCAAGCCTAGAACATTCACTTAAGACTCTCCTCATTTGTGGAAAGAATGATGATTCGATTCTGCATACCTATGTTGTTTGGTGTAATAGTAATAGGAATTTAAATACCTTCCCTGCCCCTTAATCAGTGAACGCTATCACATGGAGCCTGCAGTGGGAGAAGTTTGCTAAATGGGTGGAGCAGGAAGTTGGTCAGAGCAGTTAGTTTGGAGGGAGACAGAGGATGCAGGCAAGGAGACAGCTAGGATTGTGAATGTTTGTTTGTGAGAAGGACCAAGCAGGGGGAAGGCTTTGGGATGGTGTTGCTCTCTGCAGTGATAATGTGTGTTAACTTCTTTGTTGCTATGATAGATTTGGTTTTCTAGTGTTGGGATTTGGCTTTCTGGTGTCTGAATAAATGTTTTGCTTCTATATGGAGAATCTGTTATAATTTGCATTTCAGAACTATGCCAGCATATTAATAGTCACCATCAGTGCTGTGAATATTGCCTTGGTGATAAAGTTGGTGCAAAAGCAATGGAGATGAAGGATATACTGCTTGCTTCCTTCTTCAAGATAGGACACATGTGATTCCATCTTTCTAAAGAGACTCCAAGGAGAAAGGAAGAAAAATACACATTTAGGGAAGCTTCATAACTTGTAGGAAAAAGCCAGCTCTTCAATATGTCCCTATTTTCTAATTTTCCTCATGATATTTTGAGGAAATTCCCCCTTGAATGAAATCAGGGACTCTATCTTGTTTGATGGAAAATATTTTATTCATAATTAGAGAACTCATTCACTCTATATATTTCCCATAAGTTCATTAGGTTCCAATTGCTCCAATCTAATTTTAAAGAAGTTATTCTCTTCAATGAGTTTTTGAAATTCTTTTTCCATCTGCCAAATTCAGCTTGTTAAGGCATTCTTCTCCTCATTGGCTTTTTGGAGCTCTTTTGCCATTTGAGTTAGTCTATTTTTTAAGTCATTATTTTCTTCAGTATATTTTCAAGTCTTTTTTAGCAGGCTGTTGACTCACTTTTCCTGATTTTCTTACATGATTCTCATTTCTCTTCCCAATTTCTCCTCCATTTCTCTTACTTGATTTTCAAAATCTTTCTTGAGCTCCTCCATGGCCTGTAAGCAGTTCATATTTTTCCTGGAGGCTTTTGATGCAGGAGTTCTGACTTCAATGTCTTCCTCCCACTCCATGCCTTGATCCTTTTTGTCCCCAAAAAAGGATTCTATGGTCTCTTTGTACTTGACTTTTGAGCACTTTGCCACAGTAGAATTCTGCTTCCAGAATGGAGAGAGCTATGTCCCAAATCACAGGTTTTCACAGCTGTCAGATCTATTAGTTGGGCGCCCTCTCTACAGCCCCCACAAGCTGGGTACTGGTCACATCCCCCAAGACCACGATCCAGATCCAAGCAGGTTAAAGCAAGAGTGATTACCCTCTGAATGGTCGCTTGGCCCCCCTACAATCTGCAGGCCAGGAGCTCCTGAGGCAGCCAGGCATGACTGCTGGAGCCACCTTGGCTCCGCCACTTCTCACCCTGGGACAAAACAGACCACCCTCTTCAGTTCCCCCCTATTCCAACAGAGTTCCACCCTGACCTTTTACTTTGTCTTTGGAGTTTATGGGTTCAGAAGTCTAGAAACTGCCATGGCTACTGATGATTCACTCTCCTGAAGTCTGCTCAGGCTGATGCTGGTCTGGGCTGCCCTGGGGCTAAAACCGCACAGCTCACATGGGCCTGTGCTGGGATCCCAGCTTGGCAAGATAAATTCTTCCTGTCCACCTGCTGGGCTTCCTTCAGTGGGAGATTTGTTTCTCTCTGTCACTTTGTGGGTTCTGTAGCTTTAAAGTTTGTTTAGAGTCGATGTTTACATGAATTGGAAGTGATTGGAGCAGGAGCCCATGCCAAGTTTGTGCTTCTACTCAGCCATCTTGGCTCTGCCTCCCGCTCTGTATACATTCTGGTATATTCTAAGGTATATAACTTCTCTGATTTTTGTTTGTTACCTGGTTGGATAAATATGTTTACTCAATCCTCACTATTTATGCTGTGTCACTAGTATTCATTGGGAAGGCATCAAGCCTTGAGATATAAACTTGGAGTACCCTTTCCTCTCTACCAAATAGTAAGCAGGAAAGCAGCTTGAACTTTAAAAGAAAGTCATTCTGTTGGACCATTGGGGATATAGGGAAAGAGAGGGCATAGAGACATAATGCTAGACCTGTATGCCTTCTCTGATCAGAGCAGTGTGGCCAGCCTGGTGGACCTTTCTCCTGGACCCCTCCAGACTCAAATTAATGTTTCCCTTGGAGAGGAAGCAATATTACAGAAATATGATATCTATTCATACCTCCCAACAAGCCTCATTTAGATGAATCCATATAAATATACATATAACCTAAATGGATAATACACATATCCTACATTGTTATTTCCTCACTTGTCTTAAATTTCAATTCTCTGGTCAGATGGGGTGGATGGGAGAGGGAGAGAGAGACAGAGACAGAGAGACAGAGACAGAGAGAGACAGAGAGACAGAGAGAGAGAGCAAGGGAGCAAGGGAGAGGAGGGAGGGAGACAGAGGCAGAGAGAGATGTCCAGATAGTTGATATTCCCCATTACCACTATATGATCCCTTCTTTGTGGCTTTGTTATATGCTTTAAGGAATCATTCCATTCCTCCTTCTGACCAGGCAGTTTGCAAACAAACTTCCATCACATTATCATTTCTGTTTCTCCTTCTATTCATCTTCAACCAAATACTTTCCAACATGCTTCCTCCTCATCCTGCCCCACCCACACCAATGTCAGGTTCATGGATTTCCTTACAATTTTTTCTTGAAATATATCTTGCTATTTTTCTGCCATTTTAACCTACTCTGTTTCTTTGAATTAGGTATGCTGTGGTATTTCAGTTGCAAATCACATACAATAAAATCTCAATTTTATTTCTCTGATTGTGTTTACCTGCTTATGTAAATCTCTACTTCATTTTGTTTATTTTCCATGACCTACCCATTATTTACTATCTATGAATTATTTTGTCCCAGGATTACCTGGGTTTCAGCTAAGCACCTTCAGTAACTTGAAATGTTCTTTATGCAAAAGCTACTTAACTGAGCCAGAACTCTCTGAAGAGGTTATGTGGGTTTTAAATATTCTTTTTATATTTCCACTTCTGCAGTTCATTTTCTTCTGCAATTAAGCAAAACTGAATATTGCATCATTTGTTAAGATATAGGAACTGTCGGTTTGAAGTACTGCAGTAACAAAAGACTTCACATTGTATGCTTTTTGGGTAAAGTTTTAACTCCTTTTCCCATTTTTCAGCAAATGTTCACACCACAAAAGATAAACTGTCTGGTGGCTATACCAAGTATTCACAGATGGATCTATTTTAAGACAAGGTATGGGGACTTATTCACAAAAACTATAGGATTCTAAGAGCCTCTCGCCCACCTTCCTAAATTAAAGGTATAAAAATTCAGTATTGCATTTAGGGAGCCGTGATCTCATAATCTTTTCTCCCAAACTTTGTGTTCATATGTACATTTTAATCCTCTACCTATCAACGATGGCCATATTTTTCCCTTTTTTATGTTTATACTTAATGAATTCAACTGAGAAAACTCAGTTAAACATTATTTAGTTCACTCTCCATACATATTTTTCACTAAGCAGAAAAGGACATCTGCCACATAAAAAATATGTAACTTTTGGCTAAAGAACTTCACGTAATTAAGACCAACTGGTTACACTTGCCAGTGATTCTGTGCTGAAGGTTGCCTGATCAAAATTCAGTGATGGCTAAGCCTTAAAGAAACATGGCATATTCTTTCAAACCATCAAGAAAACGAACTTCTTTCTCCTCTGTGGTCCAAACCATGATTTTTTTTGATGTTGTTGTTGTTGTTTTGCCATTCTTTCTGTTGGCCCCAAGTCTCCATACTAAACAGAAGGGGCGAAAAGTAGATTTTGAAATTGTATTGATTCCTGGCACGGTTGGCAGGAGCAAATAACTGACAAGCAATTTCCAGCTTTTACACGTTGTTCTCTGAACTGTTTGCACACAGCAACTTGTAGGTTCTGCCTTTTTATTTTACTTTATTATTTTTATTCATGATATCCCTACATCATATTGTAGATAATGTATGTGTGCATGTGTGCAACTAACAGATGCATCTCACACTTTGGGTTTTTACCATTTTAGAAATAAATGTCCTCAGATGTATGTGTGTGAGAGAGAGAGAGACATACACAGAGACAGAAACAGAGACAGAGAGACAGACATGGAGCACAAAACAGACAGAGATAGAAAGAGGCAGAGAGTAAAGAAGAGAGAGGGAGGGGAAGGGGTGACAAATTCTCATTTAGCAGCAATTCTGATTGAGAAACCACTGTTGGAAAGCAAAAAAAAAAAAAAAGCAGAAAGAAAGCAGAGGCCAAGTCACACTGGTCCTGAATGATTCGATTATGGTGTAACCAGCATCAATGAAGCCTAGGGTTATTTGCACATATGGCCCCACAAACATCATATTTCTGCTATTCTATTTTCTCTTCTGTCACTCTCCTGGTGTCTACAAGTCAGGACTGGCTAATGTGATTAATCCAGGAATGACTGTGCTGAATTAAGCTGCTCTGTGAGAAATGTGGAACCCTCTTTCTCCACAAAGCTAAACATATACAGATAAAAGCTAAATGCATTCGTTGTCAAGCACCTATGTTACTATCTAACAAAGCTGTTTTGTTATCCCGTGCCCACAGCCATTGCCACTAGGTGGTGCCGTAGAAGGAGTACTTGGCCTGGAGTCAGGAAGACTCATTTTCCTGAGTTCAAATCCGGCTTCAGACATTTACTAGTTAAGTGATCCTGGAAAGTCACTTAACCCTCATCTGCCTCAGTTTCCTCCTCTGTAAAATGAACCGGAGAAGTAAACAGCCAACCACTTCAATATCTTTGCCAAGAAAACGTCAAATGGGGTCAAGAAGAATTGGATAGAGCTGAAAAGAATCAACAACAATGGAGTCTATACAGTCATGGTGGAGCAATGTCTAGACAGTCAGAATGAGTGGAAAGCTTCTAGACTCAGATATTGATACGAACATCTCAGTCGTGTAGTCACTTTATGATTTACCAAACTTTTTTCAAATATATTGTCTCAATGAAGCCTTACAGTTCTGTGAGCAGGATAAAGTATGTATCATTAATTCCATTTTACAGATGGGGAAATTGAGGCTTAGAAAGGTTAAGTACCTCATCCAAGCTTATAAATTATCAGAGCAAGAAATTCCAAAACTTGTACTCTACCCATTATACTATATTGCCTCAAAAAGGACCTTTAAAAAATTTGATTTTCTTTAACTGAAAACAACACATTTGTGAGGGATTGTTCATAAATATTTTGTTCATTGCTACCACAGAGAGCATATGCACGATCTGAACAGAGAAAACCAGACCAACAAGGCTGGTCTGATACAGAGACAGATAAGTAACCACTAACAGAGTGTGATTTAAGGGGCAAAAGGCCAAAAAAAATGTTATCTGCCCCTGCTATCATGCACCCTTCATTCCTGCTTGGCTTGAAATTCATGATACTCAAGTTGCCCTCGAATAGGTTAGACAATGAAATAGAAAGTAGAGAAAGAAAGGAAATAGTATCTCCTGTGGGAATGGTCCAAAGGCCTAAATTCAACAAAATGTGTGCTTCAATAAACAGAGGACAATCTTGGTTCAGTAAAGAAGTCAGGGTTCTATAACTGTAAAGAAAGGTAGCAAAGGATCAAGGTCAAGACAGAACTTGTAACAGAGTTGTTTGCTTAGATTTCTGTAATTTGGCACCTGTTTTTTAAAAGTGCTGATGCACACTGGTTTGTCCTGTGAAAGGTACCCCAGAATCAAAACAACAGCTGAATGCCTATTTCTAGAAGGACACTATTGGCACAGACATATGTTACCTAGAAAAGGGAGGAAGTCATCTCATGAGTACATTACAATAGATTAACATTGATTGTTAGCTAAATGATAACTTGAAGGTACAAAGAGTCAGGACAAGAGAGGAGGTACAGAATAATTTCAATATGAGCAGAGGTTAATGTACCTCATTATGCCATGGAGGTGACCCATGACTTTAATAAAGTTGATTGGATGTCAGTATAGCAGAGTAAGTCCATGGGAAGCACCTCACAAAATACCTTGAGAAGACAAGGGGGTAGTTTGAGATTACCAGTACCATGGACAGCAACTCAGGGCAGGTTACAAAGATCAGTTTCACCTTGGACTGACCAGCAAACATGCTTTCTCCCTTAAGAGTCATGGATTTCAAACCAGGAATATATCTTCTTGCTATATGCAATGCTATTCTTCTGCCTTTTTTATTTAACCCATTGTTGTGAAACTATATCTTTCAAATGCTGCATTCTAGTTGAAAGTTACATTTTACAAAACCACATCCATAATAATAGCATGTGTATACATAAACATATACTTATACACACACAGGTATAGTATACATAAACATATAAGTATATTTTTAATGCTTGCAAAGAATTTCACATTTATGTCACTTGGTCCTCAAAACAACTCTATGAGGTAGGTGCTATTATCCTTATTTTATAAAAGAGGATACTGAGTCTGGGAAAGGTTAAGTCACTCACTTGGGGTCATACAGTTAATAAATTGGTAAGAAATAATTTGAATTCAGGTCTTCCAGAACTCAAATCCAGAACTTTATCCACTTCACTACTTAGCTGTCAACCATTAAAGGCTACAAATGATACAACTAGTATTAATTATTTCTTCAGTATAGTACTATGTACAGTGTGGGAGTAAAAACGTCCAGAAAAGATTGCCCCAAAGGCTTGCCACAAAAAATGTGGTACAAAATTCTAAATTTTAAAAATTCTAAACTTAAGGAGTTGGAAAGAGGACCTGGGTTCAAATACCAGTACTTCCCCTTATAAGCTATGTGACTTTGGGGAAGTCACTTCATATCTCTTAACTTTGGTTTTCTCATCTGTGGAATGGGGGTACTGTATTAGACTGAATCTATGCTTATTTTCAATTCAAAATTTTTAGACCTAGACCTAGAGATAAACCCTAGACCTAAGGAAGTAGAAAGTAGATCCAGTGAAGAAAAACTAAGGAAATCTTGAAAGCTAAAAGTGGACTTCCTCTCCTGGAGATTTGCTCCTATGTCTTCTCATGGCACTGAGGGGGACTGTTGGATTCTCAAAGATTATTCCAGTATATCTCAGACTCTGAGTTTCCAACAAACTGGCAAGGGTATGAATATATAACTAGCAATTTACCCTGAGGGCCAATTTAAGTTCAGAGGAACTCATTACCAAAAGTCAACTACCAACAGGAATTCTATCAATAGGTATTAATTAAGCATCTACAGAATGATAGGGCATATAATAAGCATTAAGGATTCAAATGCAAAAGTGAGAAATCCCTTGGGTCTTACACATATTCACAGATAAGTAAAGAGAGGGTTTATATAAGTTAAATACAAAGGGCGGCTCAGTGGATAGAGCACTGGGCCTGGAATCAGTTCAAATCTGGCCTCAAACTCTTATTAACTGTGTAACCCTGGACAAGTCATTTAACCTTGTAAACATCTGTAAAATTAACTGGAGAAGGAAATGGTAAACCACTTCAGTATCTTTGCCAAGAAAACCCAAATGGAATCATGAATAATTGGACACTACTGAAATGACTAAACAACAATAAAAACAACAACAAAGGTAAGAATGACACCAAAAAACTGGAGGAATCAGGAAAGTTCTTTAAAAGGAGTTGGCACTTAAACTGTCTTAAAGGAAGAAAGGTATTCCAAGAGAAAGAGGAAAGAAGGGAGGACATTCCAGGTATAGCCTACAGCCTGTACAAAGCCTTGGAGGCTGGAGATTGTTTTTTCACCAGGCCACATTCTGGACTTTGCTGTGCCCTAGAAACTTCTCAATCCTGGAATCCTCATGTTAAAAGTGGCCTTTTAAGGTCTCTCCTTTTAACTTGATGGCTCCTCTTAGAACCTCTAATTAAGAAGAGCACACAGACCAGCTAAGTCTTTGTTTCTTACTAAATTGCACTCCAGACATCTTTGCCATGTCCCTGAGCCAGCTACCTTCATCCCCTTCTCAGATTCCTTTCATGAATCATTTCCCTTCATTAGAATGTAAGTTGATTGAGGGCAGGGGCTATCTTTCTTTTTTGGACACTGCCATGCACATCGTACGCATTTAATAAATGCATATTGATTGGCTGACTGAGATATAATATTGAGTGTGTGGAACAGCAAGTAGGTTAGTCTAACTAAAGAATCGGGCATGAGGGGAATTAACATGTAATCAACCTGAAAGGTAGGCTGGAGTCAGATTGTGAAGGGCTTTAAAGGCCAAAAAGAGGTTTTCTTTTATCATGGAGGAAATGAGGAAGAAGCCAATGAAGTTTGTTAAGCAGCAAAGCAACATGGTCAGATACATGTTTTAAGACCACCAATTTGACTTCTTTGTGAAGGATGGATTAGAGAGGGATGCAGAGAATTCAATCAGGAGGCTCCCATGATGCTCTGGGATAGAGATTAATGAAACTAAAATGTTGAAGAAGGGCTGACTTTTCTGATGTCTTCATATGGAAGAATTTCATTTCTTTTATTGTCTACAGAAGAGGGAACCACCAAAATAGGCTTAAATTAAATTAAACTAAATTAAAATAGCTTCATTTGGACATATGGAATTTCTTGACCATCAGTATGATCAAACATTGGAATGTTCTGCAAAGGGAAATTGTGAAGTCTCCATCCCTGGAGATTTCAAGAATAGAAAACCATCTGTCCTAGATGTTTTAGTCATTCACTTGCCTGAAAAGGCAGGTTAGACATGGTTATTTCCCAAGTTTCATTCAATGCACCGACTCTCTCTCTCTCTCTCTCTCTCTCTCTCTCTCTCTCTCTCTCTCTCATTCTCTCTCTCTCTCTCATTCTAAACAACTCTGTTTCTGTCTCTTATTTCTCTGTCTCTGTCTGTCTCTCTGTCTCTCTCTATATATAATATATAATCTGCATACATATGTATACATATATTAACCTTTTTCTCCTCTACTTTAATGAGTCTACAATTATACCAACATATTCATAGGTGCTTAGTAAATATTAGTTGAATGACTAGACTTGATGGAAAAATCTGGGAACTCTGAATTCTTCCATCAGTTTGCTCTGTGGCTTTGGGCATCATATAATTGCTCAGTGTCTCTGTAACAACTGACATAAGAATGAGGAAATAGAAAAAGAGTTTTAAAAATAGAGCCTTCTGACAAACTGAGACCTGGGAAAGATTTTAGCTTAAAAAGGCCAAGATGCCCTACCACATCTGGGGCCATCTCCAGTACTCCTGGTCTATATCTGGCCACTGGACCCAGATGGCTCCTGAGGAGAAAACGAAGCTGGTAACTTTGCATAGCCCTCCCTCACTTAAATCCAATTCACTTGCAAGTCATGACATCATCACTTTCCTGATGTCATGGGCCTCTTCAAGAAGGAAGGACAAATAACAAATAGCTTTATATATCCCTTTGGGAATCATGAAATGATGAAGCTCACAAAAGTTCCATAAGGATGAGTCATTTAGAAAATGTCAAGTGTCAGAAGGCCATCATTCCAATCTACCATAACACAATCTTTAAAAAGTCAAAAAGATTCTAAATTTGTGAGGTTTTTGAAACATGCTATTAGCCACTCCGCACCTCATCGTCCAAAAGAGTGTAATTTTTTTGAGGGCACTGATCATTTTGTTTTTGTGAATGCCTACCCAGTTCCTAGAGCAGTTTCTTGAAGTCAATGAATGTTCGCCAAATTAATACGTTTGCTTAAGGGCAGCTAGGTGGCACAATGAATAGAGCACTGGGCCTGAAGTCAGGAGGGCCTGAGTTCAAATTCAGCCTCAGACACTTAACACTAGCTATGCGACCTTGGGCAAGTCACTTATCCCCAATTTCCCTGCCTTCCCCCCTCTAAAAAGCAAAAAAAGGAAAGAAAATAATAATAATACATGTTTATTTTGTTTAAAAGCCCATAACTCTCCCTCCTGCAGCCTAGGGTACTAGGTACTAGCTTTGAACTCACTATTATACTTACTAAAGAAAGGCAACAGACATGTCAACTGTAGATACAAACTTTTATTTCCACTTAGCATCCCATTCCCCCCAGTTATTTGGAGTCCCATCAAAACTATTTCATCAAAATACAGGGTATATCATATAAATAGAGCCTTATGAAATGAGCAATTTTAATTTGTTGGGAGGAAGGAAAGTTATGTCTAACCTTAAGCAGGACTCACTATACTTTTATTGAAATGATATCAATATCCAAAAAAAAGACAACCCAATGGACAAATCATATGAAAAGGGCTAATTTTCAAGTCTTTTCATTCTTTTCTTTAAGTCCTATGGAATTCTTGGATTTCCATTCATAAGAAGTACTTGTATTGATATCCAAGGTATTTGCTAAATTTCTTTAATTTAAATTAAAAAAGCAGTGTTCTAAAATGTTCCTTTGTATGAATCCAAGTGTAATGGCAGTGGTGGTGGGGGTCTATTCTAATGCCCCCCACAATATAATATATGTATTACAGGTAAAATCTACCAATAATTTAGCACATAAACACCACCAACATTCTATGGGTTATGGCTCACTCACCCAATCTGCTCTTACACTAGCAGGCCTAAGTTCCCAGATATAGACCACTTCCAATGATTACATTCAAACTCTTAGATCCTAGAGATAATACTGTTTAAATTAATTTTTTTAATGGTCTTTTTTTGGTGGGGAGAAGGCAAGGCAATTGGGGTTAAGTGGGTTAAGTGACTTTCCCAAGGTCACACAGCCAGTAAGTATCAAGTGTCTGAGGCCAGATTTGAACTCAGAACTTAGATCCTCCTGACTCCAGGGCTGGTGCTCTACTCACTGTGCCACCTAGCTGCCCCCAAGATTTTCTGATTGTTCTTCCCTGTTGAAGGGAACTGGACTTTTCCTACTCATCACTCCAGTGATGCACCCATTGAATGTTTTTTCTATCTATACAAATCATTCATAGTAATGACACTTGTAGAACTTAGCACAAATATTTATTTAATAATAAAGTAAAATAAATACTAGGGAGGAAAATTCAATGGTTTAGGGCAACTCACAACTCCAAACTTCAGGCTTCAATGTTACACATACATCAGGAACATCTACACCATGCAAAACTTCTCTCTCTTCACTGGTTGGCTGTTTATCCTCATCATTCTTCAGCTGGAGAAATCTTTTTCTCTTCTCTACTGAACATAGCCTTTTCAAACTGTTTTTAGTTAACAATAGACATGCTAAGGTCATGCGCCATAGACATGCTAAGTTCATCACACTGACTATCTTGGCGAACAGTTGTTTATTGACTTGGATGTTGCACTATCCAGTCAACAGAGAATTCATAGCAATACCTTTCAGGTTCACTCTATTAAGTCAGCTCAGCAAAATCCCATAAAAAATTCCCATATGCCCCTCTGCTTTTTCTTTTCGAGCAAGAGAAAGCAGCAGAAAGTAACAGGCCCTTACACAAAGTTTCACCTTTTTCCAGTGCTAGGTGGCAATGAAAGGCAATAGCAGTCACTGGAGCTCTTGACCAATGAAATCAGTTCTAACCAATCAAGAATCAGTCAGCTGAACCCTTCTCTCAACCTATTCTCCTAAATACCACAGTTCCAATGGAACAGCTTTTCAGCCCACCCATACTAGAGGTTCCTCTACCAAGGCCCCACTTCTCTTGACTTTCTCCTGCTGCATTTTCACTGTTCTAGCTAAAATCCAATAGCTTCAGTGAGAGCCTTCTGATTCAGTGATTCACATTTTACTTCATAAGTCTCATTCTCCATACTTTGCCTATCAAATCCAACAGCCCTTTTTCAGTCATACCCCAGTCTCCAAATGTTTATATGATTTCTCATTTACTTAGTTTTACCATTTTTAGTCATAAAATATGCATTTGAAAATTAGCTGAAGTATCTATCATGCCTTCTCTTAAATCTTCAAGACAATCTGTCTCTTTAGTGCTCTTGAAACTATGTTTCTTCACACTAAAATTTCTCTGTTTTCAATAAATATAAGGGTTTTTTCTACCTCTTTATAATTCTTAACTGTTCCCACAAGCTCAGAGCTTTCCTCTGCTGTTGACAGAGATACACCAGATCCACACAGATCATCTTTCCCAAACTGTGCAAACTCCCATCTGAAAGCTTTTCTTCATGCACATATTTTAACAGTTTATATTAAAAACAAAGTTTTTTCCACTTATATTAGTTATCAAAATCTTTATCCATAACAGTAGCAATATCTTACCTCCTTTGACAATAAATAGAAATATTTTCCTTTGCACAAAAACACTTTTTTCTGGGCTTTTCATCAACTGCTTCATATAAAAAGGGCCTTAGAGACAAAGTGTATATTACATAAGACTATAATTCACATGAAGAAATTGAGACTTAAGAAAGCTTAAGTGATTTCATAATTTCTCAGTCAGCAAATGGTAGAGTTGGGACTTAAACCCCATATCTCTTGACTCCAAGTTCTGTGTGCTACCCACTCTGCAATACTACATGACATCTCAGAAGACATTCATCTGTCTCAAACAATATTTGAGATTAAAAGATATGATTCTTAAGATCCCTGACAATTCTAACAATCTATTGCTGGTGGGATTTTCAGAATTCCATCAGGTCCACCATAACTTATTAAATAATTCTTTCTAAACAGTTCAAGGGCTCATAGAAAACAGGGTTAGGGAAATTGTGCTTTCCTAAGTAAACTGAGAACACCTTAAGAATAAGGAGTACACTGTCTAATACTATTGTCTCCTCACATCTTTTCAGACAGTGCTCTGCACACAGAAGGTACTCAATAAATGTTGCTTCTATTAATAAAGTATCACAAACCATAATTCTAGTTTCAGTACTGATTTCATTTTTTGGGTGGCTAGTGACTCATGCTCTTCAGTAAGGATACGCATTAACACTCTCAATTGAAACCAACCCCTAGAGCTGACTCAGGACAGATGGGCCATAGAAAAAAAATTGTGTTCAATTCTAATGAGATACCTATTGATCAGTTGATTCAATTTAATTCAACAAACATTAATTGAATACCTGCTATATGCTGGAAAGTGGCTCTGTAGAGGGAACTTATAATCTCGTAAGGGAGTGGAGATATATAACATATTACTATAATATAAGGCAGAATGTCAAAAGTACTAAATGAACATGGAGAAAAAAAAGTGCCAAGAGGAGAGGAATAATTTTCAATTCAGAAGACCATGGGAGGTTTCATGAGCAAAGAAACATTTTAAGCCAGGTTTTAAAGGATGAATAGAATTTTTATGTAGCAGAGATGGGAGAAAGGCCATTCCAAGAGTATAGAATAGCATGTCCAAAGGTAAGGAAATAGAAATGCACAGAGTGAGTAGTTTAATTTGGTCACAGTGGGTAGTTCAGTTTCATTATAACATAAGATGTGTAATGGCTCAAAGTAGAATTAGGTAAGACTTCAGATCACAGAGGGACTTAAATATCTGTGGATTATCAATTATCAATCATCATCACCAATACAACCCCTCCCTTCTCTTCCCTTTCCTTATCTTCATTCTTCTCTTACTAATGCTTTCCTTCCTGCTATTACTAATTCTTCTAGAACTGCAAGAACAAGAAATCATGTTTGTATGGTACTTTTCAGATCAATTTTAACCATATTTAATTGGTGGATTTGTCTACCAGGCAAATGGAAATGTGAATCTGGAGCTAAGAACAGAAGCCAGAGTTAAATATACAGATGCAGAAGTCTTTTATTTAAATATAATAGCTGAAGTCATAAGAATGAAGAATATCATAGGATAGAAAGACAAGGACTAAGCTTTAGGAAATGACTTCATTAGAGGTTGGGAGGAAGAAGAACTAGCAAAAGATGAAAAAGAATTCAAAGATGTTAGAGTAGAATCAGAAAAAAGAAGAAGGAAGGAAGGAAAGAAGGAATGAAACAAGGAAAGAAGGAATGAAACAAGGAAAGAAGGAAGGAAACAAGGAAGGAAGGAGAGGAAGGAAGGAAACATGGAAGAAAGATTGAAATACTTATGGGGAGACAGTTCAGACAGTAAGCTCCATCTTTACATTCTAATGGATGAAACAGCATAAAAGCCAAAAAGTAGAGAAACTGAAGTATGATAGATGCTGCAGAGAGGAAACACAGTAGCCAAGGAAAGAAAAAAATCCAAGGAAGGAGAAAGATACAAAGACCAGTTTGTTAAAAAAAAAAAAAAAAGTTAAATACATGAAGGATTCTGATACCTAAGAGCTTTGAACTTAAAGATAAGGAGATAAGTAGTAACCTTTGAAAGAATGACTTCAGCAACTTAGTAGAGCCAGAAACCAGATTAAATGGGTAGAGAAAGAGGAAAGGTGGGGAATGAAAGCAGAAAACAGTAAACGTTCATAACTATTAGCAATCACCCAATTGGCCCATTTTCATAAAATTGTCCATCAGCTAGTTGGTTCAATGGATAGTTTGGTGGACCAGGCAGTCAGGAAGATCTGAACTAAAATACAACCTCAAATATTTACAAGCTGTGTGTCCTTGGGCAATTCACTTAATCTTAGTCTGTCTCAGCTTCTTCATCTGTAAAATGGGGATAAAATAGCATTTACCTTTCAAGGTTGCAAGGATCAAATGAGTTAATATTTGTAAAGTGCTTTGAAAATCTTAAAGGACTATATAAATCCTAGCTATTATATTATCATTATGAATTGTGAATTATTGAACAAACAGCCTGGTTTAGATCTATAGTGGGTGCTAGTCTGGAGTCAGGAAAACCTGGGTTCAAACCTCATTCTAATAATGAGTTTAAATTTTGTTTCTAACACTAGTTAGAAACTAGACTAAGTTGTTTTACTCTGAGCAACTTATTTGCTCCCATATACCTCAAATATTTGAGGCAATTCACCATAGATTAGTCGGAATGAAATCTAAGACCTTGTGGATACTTAAGTACAAATTTTTACCGTGTTTCCCTGATAATAAGACACTGTCTTATTAATTTTTTTGGACAGAAAAACACCAGAGGGCTTATTTTCAGGGGAGGGCTTATTTTAATGAACATTGACAGCAATTTTAATAAACAGGTAAATGTGAACAAAAAAATGTACCTTTATTCAATAATGATCATGTCATCTTCTTCAACAACATCGTCATAAGTGTCCATACCCTGAATTCTGTCCTGGATGTCTTGTGCCTCCATTTCCTTCAGAAGAAGTGGACCCAATCTGTCATGTCCAGCAATATAGCTCTCTTTAAATGAATATGTCTTGTCCAGGTAACCTGCTCGTAGTGCCTTGGCGACACAGCTGTCAGTAATTTTATCCCATGACTTCTTCACCCAAGTCACGACTTCTTGCTGACAGGGCTTCACAAAGTTTCCACACTGATTTCTTTCCATTCTATTTTCAATGTAGTCATTGACTTCCATGTGCAAATGGTCCTTGAATGGCTTCTTTATTGCAATATCAAGGGTCTGGAGATAGGCAGTCATTCCTGCAGGAATCATTACTTGATCTATTCTTCTCTCTGCAAGGAAGTTCTTCATTTCTTTAGCACGGTGAGTGCTGGCTGAATCCCAGACTATCAGACCTCTTTGGTTACCTCGCATAACAAGTGGCAGCATTAAATCAACCCACTTTCTTATAAAGGCTTGTGTACACCAGGCTTTTTCGGTTTCAAGAACGTAAATGCCAGATACACGTTCAATCTTATCTTTCTTGCCCTTACTGATGATTAGAGGTGTGGCTTTCTTTCCATCCAAATGAATTGCCAAAACACAGGTGACCCGTGCACTTTCATAGCCAGTGGTGGGAATGTAGATTGACGTTGCACCCCTGTGATGAATTGTTGTTTGAGATCCTTGTCCCATAAACACTGCAGTTTCATCCATAGCAATCATATTGCAGGTTTGGTACTTGGAAATGTCTATCCTATCAATAAAGGACTTGAATGCAAGTGCACGTTTAATAACTTCATCATCTTCTAGCTTAAACAGTGTTGTTGATCTTCTTAGGGACAGTTCATACCTGTACCGTTGAAGGAAACCGTCCAACCAGTGTTGTGATGCTTTGAATCCTTCTGAGACCATTTCAAACTCTGGTGCCATTGAAAGGGCAAATGCTTGAATATCAGCCCTGCGCACAACCAAGGCCTTTGCTCTCCTGTCAGCAATCCATTCACCAATGAGGATCTCCAAGTCAGGATATAAGGGCTGCCGACCTGATCCAGACCTGCGCTTTTTCCCTTTTCCCTCATCCACCTGTTGATTGAAGTCATTATAATCTGCTCTCTATTTTCTGACCATTCAAAGATCCAAAAGTTTTTCTTTACAGAAAACTGCAAGATTCTTGCCATGTGACTCCTCTACAATTGCTTTCTTATACTCAACAGTATAGCTCTTCCTTTTTGTACTCATGATGTCTGGGGGTCAAAACAGACAGAATAATAAAATTATGACCATCAGTCCTTCTTTTCACTCCATCATGCCCCCTGAGTTCTTCTTTTTTCCTCCATCATGCCCTTTTTATCCTCCATCATGCCCCCTCACTCCCGCTTACATACCGGGTTTTTATGTTGTCCTGCCTCAGCTCTCCTCCGCAGTACTGCTCTCAATGGCGCCAGCAAGCAAATCACTGGGGAAGAACAGGATGACGTGCTCACTGCTGCAGCTCTGATTGGATGCAGCTCGGAGCGTGGCGTTCGTTTCACGGGGGGGGGGAC
>NW_027187324.1:12325043-12359055 GCF_028583685.1 Petaurus breviceps papuanus | reverse complement strand
GGGGGGGGGGGGGAACGGTGCATACAGAGGGTACCATAATGTAGCATGTAGCGCAGGGGATCACTTTCACTACAGTAGCAATCTCAATAGGGCTTATTTTCTGGGGAGGGCTTATTTTAGAGGAATCTTACACAGTAAGGGGAGGGCTTATTTTCGGGATAGGTCTTATTTTCGGGGAAACACGGTATTCTCTGCTTCTCACATTCAGGTTACCCAACCCCTTAAAGAACAAAAATCATGAGGAGAGCCATAATATATCATCCAAAACTAAAGGATAGCCATGGAAAAGGGCATATACTTGGAGTTAACCAGATTTGACATTGTGCAGAAGATTCCAGAGAGTCTATAATTTCTACTTCACCAAGTTTTGAATACCTTTCACAACATATTTCCTTCAGAATGATCATTGAGGAAATTGGCTCCCTTGGGTTAATGAATATTCAAAGCTTTTACATAGCATTTAAGCATGTCCCTAGATGATTAAATTAAGGCTACAGCAATACTGCTTTTATCTGTCAACACTGAAAAGGCAGTTCATGAAGAAAGTCCAGCCCTGATGTCAAAGACTTATGGAAAGATTCACATTCTGGCCAGTCACAACTAACACAGTCATGGATGACTATTCTGCTAGCTGACTCAGTCCAAACAAAGGAATCAAACCAGATTGCACACAAACAGGCTGTTTTCCTTTGCAGAAGTTAGGTAACTGGTTCACCAAAACATCAAGGTTCAAAAAGGACAAATATGGCCAAAGAAGACCAGGACTGTAACCAGACATGTCTGTGGGCAGAAGGCTGACTTACCCAAGCAATCCAAACTCGAAAAATCCTCAGACTTATTCTGTGTAACCATGGGTAACACAGTTCAGGACGGTTACTGAATCTTGTTCTTCCTCCACAATTGCCAATGAACGTTTATAGCATTCTTTGTTTTATAAGTGGTTAGATTTTTACTGTCCTGTCCTTTACAACAAATTGAGGTGCTTAGTAATTCCTTTAAAGGCCAGGTGGGCCAGGCTAGGTCAGGCAAGACTAATCTTCAATTTGCAAATTTTTTCCCTCTCAGGCACACATCCCATAATCAATTGCTTGAAGTCAGGGATTTTTTTTTTGCATATAAATAGCTAAGTCATGGTATGCTATTGAAGCTAAAGAAAAATACCCAAACATTCAAAATAGTCTGATGGGTCACAGCAACATGCACCAGCAAAACATGGGACTCAAAGCAAAAACTTATAACTCTACATTTATAAATTCATCTCTTGTAGAAGATGCTTCACCTGGGACACTGGACTCAAAGCAAAAGCTTACAACTCTACATTCTTTAATTCACCCCTTGTAGGAGATGCTTTACCTGGGACACTGGGGCATATTTTGGAAGTCTAGCCATGATCATCCCTATGTCCTGAAGAAAAGGAGTTGTTTGTCCGAGAGTCTGAGGTAATCAATGATTGAGTTCTAATTTAAAGGCACAAAGAACCAAGAATATCAGTGTGGAAATTTACCTGGGAGACTGCTTTGTCCTCTAGTGCTATTTGAATGTTTATTTCCCCAAGTGTGTTCTGTGGAAATCTGATGTTCCTTATGATGTGACTAGATATTTCATGAGAAAATTTTATCACCAGCTTCATTTTCACTTATAAAATATTAAATATGAAACTATTACTCTGTCAACAAATTCATAACAGAACAATCTAGTGGGGAAAAGAGATTGAATTTCTCCTATTTTGCTTTAACATTTTCCCTTTATCCCAGAGGTATTCTCCATATTCCCAAAGAGCATGTCTGAGTTGCATCAATATATTCCAGTACACAAGTGTTCTATGACTAAATCACTTTGAGAAATTTTAAATACAATCCTTTAGTTTGCAGAAAATTGGCTATCTCAGGGCTTCTTTGATTTGTGCTATGAACCTTTTTATAAGACTTGAAAGCCAAAGTGTGTTAAATGTTTAGCAATCAACTCTCTAGGGAAAAAAAAGAATCTATGAATGACACACTTTTGAGTTTAATATACATTATTAATATGTTCTTCATCACTTTTTAAAATCTAAACAATCAACAAAACAATAAATCAAGCTCTGATTTGCAGCATTTGCTAATTTCTGAAGAGTAGATGTTCACACTGAAAATTTAAGTCATCCCTCAGGAACCAGAATCATGTAGCTCCAGCCCACCCCCTAGAGGTTAACTGCCCAATGTCATTTCTTGGTCTTGCAAAAACAGATCATAAGATATTAACCCACATTATAAATGGATAATTAATCAACCAAAACATTATGGTGGTCTTACAAAACTATATCATAAAATATTAATCAACAATATAAATGGACAATTAATCAGCCAAAATACTACAGTGGAATTTCATAATCTGATTTTATTGTCACTGTTGTTGGGAAGTGGGGGAAGAGTGTTTTTTTGGTCTGCTCTAATGATTGCATCTGAATAGGGTACTCCCACTAAGTAAATTTTCTGCCAAGGCAGATTAGTAACTTAAGATTGTAAGGGAGAGGTTAATTGTCTTGCTTGGCATTACATGGCTAATGTTGCTTTGACCCATCAGAGGACTTACATGCAACTCTTCCTGATTTCAAGGCCAGCTCTCTTCCCTAAGTCATGTTGCTTCTCACAGTTTGGCTAGATAGAATTTTATTCTAAATGTAGCCAGCTCTCTGTGAGGCTTTGGAGACTGGTCTGACTGAACATGAAGAAAAGCCAGATACTTGTCCTTGGAGGATTCCCACTTTGGGAATGTGACTTTGTCAGATGTTCCCTGCCTCTCATTTTCTCCTCCAGTTGGGCAAGACCTACTTTTTCCACCTCCATGGAGAAATTTCCATGTACCTTAGCTTAGGTGTGCCCATAACTCAGCTGCTCTGGTGGTGAGAGAAGCATCAAGCCTTAAGGCAGTACACCCAGTCTTATCAAATTGTAAATGAAACTATGGTAGAATTGCTTGTGTGTCAGTCCATTGTGCTTGTCCTCCATTACTGTGCCAGGTTCAGTTCAACCCACCCAGGGGACAGAAACTCTGTCTAGCCTTCTACATTTCCCCGCATAATAATAATTATATAATTATATGATATGATTAATTAGTTATTAATTAAATAAAATATAAGATGCAAAAATATATAAAATAAACATAATGATGTTACTATCTTAATAATATAATACCATTATTATTGTATAATTATTTTTAACATTTAAATAGTGCTTTATGGTTTACAAAGTATTTTGCATACATTATCTCATATATATTTTACATATATTATCTCATCTGATCCTTACAAAAATCCTGTAGGAAGGTACATCCCCATTTTACAGATGAGGAAGCTTTTCCAGGGTCACATAGCTAGTAACTATCTAATGCAAGATTTGAACTCAGGACTTTCTTACTCCAAATCCAATGCTCTATTCTACTCTGCCATCTTGCTTCCCTCACTGCCAAAGAAAAATGCGTGTTGGTAGATAAAGCTTTGATGACTTGAACAAGATTTGGATTCCTAAAGAGGGCCTATGTATCTTAAAGAAATAATCTCTTTGAGCTGCAAAAGAAGTTATCAGTGAGCTTTATCTACCAACATGTATTTCTCTTTGTCAGAGAAAAATAACTAAAACTTTGGTAGAAGAGTTGTGCAGCGCATTCCTATGTTGGTCAAATTTCTTGTCTATTTATAGAAAATCAATTTCATAATGTTCCGCCTAATCCTTTTCGTTAAGTTGTGAGTGAACCATCACACTTCATTAATGAGAAAGAAGATGGATGGTGCCAACCTCACTCTAGGTTGCTGAAGGAAAAGACTCTGGGAAGCAGTTGACATGAGAGGACTTAGCAGTCTCCATCATGCTGCCATTCCCCAACTTGCTACACTAACCACCTCAGGAAATTTCTCCTTGGGTGAGATCTGGGACTCTTCCAACTGAGCTGAGTTACCTCACTCCCAATGGGAAAGCTCCTTCACTCTGTAATATTTGGTATATATTCTATGAATACTTTCCCTAATTTCTGTTTTACTATTGACTTGGATAAAGGGATTTCTTTGCTAAAACAAATTAAAAAAAAAACAGATAAAAAAGCATAAAGAATATCTATATGTAAGCAGGAAGAAGGTAGTGTTATCATCAAATACAATTTACAAAAATGTTTATATTCATTTATTGGTCAGTACAATCATTAGTGTGCTACACAATACTTACACACTAACAGATTTGTGACTTAACTGATGTGGAAGCTCCTTCTACCAATGCAGATCACCACCAACTCACATCCTGTCATGCTATCCATGTGCCCCTATAAATTTTTCACAAGTGGTTCACTTAATGTGCCAAAGATCTTCCTCCAATTCTCCTAATTTTGGATGGAGAGCAAAGAAGAACCCTGCTGTCCATAAGTTATTCTATACTCTGACCACCAGACAAGCCTGCTTTCTTTTCCCATCATATATCTCAGCTTATATCTTACACTCTAGAGGTATACCTTATTTTATTACACTTCACAGATATCATGTTTTTTACAAATTGAAGGTTTATGACAACCCTGTGTTGAACAAGTCTATCTGCTCCATTTTTCCAACAGCATGTGTTCACATCATGTCTCTATATCACATTTTCGTAACACAATATTTCAAACTTTTTCATTATTATTATATCTGTTGTGGTGATGTGTGATCCGGGATCTTTGATGGTACTATTGTAATTGTTTAGGGGCATCATGAACTACATATGTATAAGATAGTGAAGTTAATCAATAAATCTCATGTGTGTTCTGACTGTTCCACATACTAGACATTCCCTGACTCTCTCCCTCTCCTTGGGCATCCCTATTCTCTGAAGCATAATATAGAAATTAGGCCAATTAATAACCCTAAAATGGCCTCTAAGTGTTCAATGAAAGGACAAGTCAATTGATGCACAAACTTCACTGTTGTCTTATTTTAAGAAATTGTTGGAGCTACCCCAACCCTCAGCAACCACCACCCTGGTCAGTCAGCAGCCATCAACATTGAGGCAAGACTCTCCTGTAGCAAAAAAGTTTATGGTTCACTGAAGGCTTACATGATGATTAGCATTTTTTAGGAATAAAGTATTTTTAATTAAGTTATGTACATTTTTCAGATGTACTACTAGTGCACATTTAATAGACCACAGTACAGTGTAAAAATAGCTCTTATATACACTAGGAAACCAAAAAATTCATGTGATTTGCTATGTTGCGATATTCACTTTATTGCACCGAAACTACAACATCTCTGAGGTATGCCTGTACTTCTCATGTGCAATTCTTGTTTAGTCATGTTCTGTCAGGCTTACTCATATCTACCATGTGCCTCCCCATTACCTTTTGGTGACATTTAACTTGAATTCTTTAGACAATGCCACAAGATAATTAGTTATAAATGATAAATATATTATTTATATCATATTTAGAGCTGGAAAGGACCTACGGGATGGGATAATATTTATAAAGCACTTACCACAGTGCCTGGCTCATTGTGGGCACTTAATAATGCTGGTTCCCTTCCCCTTCTTCCTCTTCTATCTATTTCAACCCTCTCATTTTTCAGAAGAGAAAACAGATCCCAAGAGCAGAAATGACTTGCCCTAGGTCAAATAAGCATAAGTAGCAGAGCTGGTATTTCAGGACAAATCCTCTGACTCCAGATGCTTGTGATTAAGGTTTAGTATCTAATAAACAGTTCTTTTTTTAATTATACTTTTTACTTGGATACTTCTCTATTATCTCCATTATCTACAAACAGCATCTTGATGTAGACAGGTTCCTCTGATACTATGCTCAGATTCAGTTTCAACTTCTTTACAGCACGCTGACACACCCACCTTAAAAGATAAGAGATCATAGATCTAATTACACACTGAGCCTATTTCTATAAGGAAAGGAGACATTGCATAATTTGTTTATCAACTCTAAAAAAAAAATTATTTGAACTTGTAATGAGAGGAAGGGAAAAATTTGGTTTTCCACTGCCCTTCCCACTTAATTTAGCAATAGGTTATAATCCCAGACAAAAAGGTATTAATGTTTTAACAAGGTGTTAACCGCTTACTATCTCTTTATGAAGCATAAAGACCTCTCTGAGTCAGAAAGGATCAATGTTCCTGGATAAAGAATGATTGGAAATGTGCCAGGATAATTCTTTAAAAAAAACAGCCCAATCAATTTCAGTGTTAAAAGCAAGAACCAGCAGCTGGGGAAGAGCTCGTATCTTAACTTCTTGGCAGGAGGAAAAGGGAGGATTTTTCTCCTTCCTCACATTAGCCATGAAATCTAAAAGTAAACCCCATCTAGAGGTTGGAGAGTCAGTTTGAGAGAGTTTAAAGTTTAGATGAGGAAATAGAAACATTCTCTCCCTATAGTTCCATATATAAGGAAACAGTTATTTAAGGGAGAAAGTAACTTCTAAGATCTGGACCTTCAGCAACAGAGAAGTTGGATGGGAATACATAAGAGAGCTAGCCATGGCAATCGATGAAGTTTTCGAAGTTCTGAAGCACCAGAGTTGTGAGTTGCCTTAGTTAGATATCAGAGTTCCATACATATGTGCTTCACTACTATCATATTTTAATTTGTGTCCACTCTTCCCACTAATGCTATATGTATTTGGGGGATACTGTGACCCAGGATCATGGAGAGAATATTTTGTAAATACTGTTCTTACTATGCCATTTTAGTTTGCCTTTACTAATTCCATCTACTAACTGACTCCTAAACGGAAGCACACTGGTGGGGGCTTCTGAGCTATAGTTGTAGGAGCTTAGATGCATAGGATGCTCTGGAACCTGAGAAAGCAGTTGCCATTTAGGGGATCCAATTCATCAGTGCTAGTTTGAGTTGGGTGAATATACCAGAAGGAATTCTATGAATTACCAAAAGACATCTTCATATGTAAGTTGAAGGGTAGTAAGCATTTATATATTGCTTACTATATAGGCAATATGTACCAAGCACTGTGCTAAGCATTTTGCAAATATTATCTCATTTGATCCTCACAACAACCTGAGAGGTAGGTCCTATTATTATTTCCATTTTACAGTTGAGGAAACTGAGGCAAACAGAGGTTACATGATTTGCCCCAGGGTCACACAACTAGTAAGTATGTAAGACCAGAATTGAGCTGAGGTCTTCCTGACGGTAGGGCCAGTCTCTATCTACTATGCCACCTAGCTAATCTAAAAAATATATTTTAACTTTAAGATGATGAGGATACCTAAAAATTAATGCAGCATGCCTCTGATCAATTTTTCTTTCTAATTTGGTCTTTCAAATCGTCATTATGCAAAAACCTGACTTCCAAAGACCTAAGGATGTTAACTTTATCTTTTTGGTATTTCATCTTTGCCTTTTCTGTAGTTTCTTTGGGAAGATTTTTGAGAATGATGTTTTATGTCTTTTTTTTACCTAAAATTATCAAGTTTTTAGTTCCATGGACTTATTTGAGATTTTTTCCCTGATATTCATCAATCCAGTGAGAATCTCCTCAGCAAGATGGTATCAATTAGCAATGGGGAACAGTCAAATAACTTGACATTTTGGTTCATTTTGCTTATCTGACCTTAACCCAAAGTATTTTTTTCTTCTCCAAAATTGGGTAGATATTGTGAACGACCAAATTTTCTCAGATTTCCTGTGGGACATTCCTGGGTCTCCAAAGGTCAAGGGCAATGTTACAGTAGCTTCCTTCACTATACTTTGGTTTTCTACTTGATATAGCATCTGAAACCCCAGATTAAAAAAAAAATCCAAGGGAAAAGCTCCAGAATCAAACACCACTTAGCTGTTTACTTATCTTTCTGAACTGCAGAAATAACCCTAAACTAAAGCAAAAAGAGATGCGTACCCCAATTTCTTTTCATTCTCCGAAGCTTCCAAGTAAAGCTTAACCCATTAGAGGAAGTGAGGCAGTAATTATGCTACAAGTGACATTTTTACTTGTTAAGCTATTGTAGAAGAGAATTCAAGGAAAAATCAAATGAGATTTAAAGATGCCTGTTTTTCTTCAAATTTTCTTCAAAGAAATTAGAAAAAAAGCAAACAATCATTTAAGTTTATCTTAATGCTGGACTCAAGTTACCACAGTATGTTTCTTCTTCCCTTTTGAACAATGCCACAAGAAAAAAAATCATGGTAGGGTCTTAGCTTTATTAAGTTCAACTGATACTTCTCAAGCCAATGGAAATCCCTTACTTAAAAAGCAATCTTCTTTCTCACCTCTGTACAAAGGTGAATTCTTTCCTGAGCTTGGTGAATTTTTTTTTCTAAAGAAATCCTTTCTGCCTAAACTGTCTTAGATTTGGATGGAAAAATTAACATTTCCCTAATGTCAGCTGCTGGCATTTCTTTTCTAAGGTTCCTTCCTGCAGTGAGCAAGCTAATACAACAATTTAATATGTGCAAATGCTATTTAAAAAAAAACCCTGAATGTAACTGTTATCAAGAACCTATTAGACATTTCCTGGTTCCACAGCCAGGTGACCAGACTATTTGGAGACTTCATATTTTTCAGGGAGCTGGTCCTGACTGCAAAATCAAGACATGAGCTTTCTGTATTTTCTTATGTTAACAATAAAATGCAGTGACCTCCAGACAAGCCTTCCAAGGAGACATAACAGGTGTAGAACTTGGATATTTCTTAAAGTAAGAAAATAAAAGTAATTTGCTTATAGCTCCTATAATTAATCCTTAATTCTATGAGCTAGGGGTGGAAGAAAGGATAATGATATCCTAAGGGTTTGAGATAAATTTGTGCCAACTTTTCAGATATGGTAAAAGCTGAAAAGCTTGGGCAGGTCCTCATGCACTATCTGAGACTATAGATGCATCAGTCAATCTGAAAGGATTCATTAAGTACCTACTATTTTCAGCGTACTCTGACAGGCATTAGGGTACAAAGACAAAAATGAAACAGACCCTGACGTCAACAGCTTTATGTTCTACTAGAGAGGACAGTCCTACCAAACACAGCTATAACCATAAACTCAGAAAGTCACACACCCTCCTTCTCCTCTTCCTCCTCCTCTACTTCTTCCCCTATTTAAATTCCACATTTCTTTAAAAGACATAGCTCAAGACCTACCTACTCAGTATATCTTCTGATATCAATAACTCATAGAAATCTTTTTTGTAAGTTTCTTGAGAGTAGGATCTATGACTTTTTCAGTTTTATATCTCCCTTCAGCACCTAGTGCACTGTCTTATGAAATTTAGCTTTCAATGAGGGTTTGTTCAATTTAAGTAAATAAATTCAAATCAAAATAAGTAATTGACTGAATTCCTTCAGCCTTAAATATACCCGTCCACACCAAATTATTGAATCATAGAACGGTAGAACTAAAAAGAGCCTAACAGATCATCTAATTCAAACCTTTTGTTTCACAAATTTAGAGCTAACAAATTTGTTCAGTCTCTCCTTCTGGAAATCACTTTATTTTCTTTTGTACACATTTCATATTTGCTTTTCTCCTTACTACACACACACACACACACACACATACCCCAGTGTTTGCTCTAACAGCATGAGCAGTTTATCACATATACTTAGCACTCAAAAAATTCTTGTTGAACTGAATAAGGAAACTAAGATTCAGATGAAGGAAGTGATTTAGGATCATAGATAAAGAGCTAAAAGTAACTTCAAAAGCCAAATAATCTGAATATGTCCCATTTGAGAGATAAAAAAAAACTGAGGCCCATGCTCAAGATCAAACCTGTATTAAGCATGAGAGGAGGAGTTCAAACCTACATCCTCTGAAAACAGTCAGAACCCTTTCCATTATACTACCCTGTCCAAGGTAGATCTCAGTCTTGGTTACATATCATCTTGATTTGTTTTCTGGTTGCTCTATGTATAGCAGTGCTACACACAGCAAATATATTATCTGACATTAGATATGAAAGTAGACAGCTTTGCCAATTCATCACCAAAATTGATGATTTCAGAGTCCATGAATGATGCCATCTACATGGTCCTTTGCTTGGACCTTAATGTTATTAAAATGTATTAGACAAAAGACTATGACTTTGCCAAAAAACTCAAAGATATTAAAAGATATGAATAAATTAAGATATTAAAAGATATGGATACCAAAAGGAAATAACTTAGCCCTTATTTCCAACTCTAGTAATATTTTGGGGATAGTATGAACAAAGCTTTGAAGATAACTCTTGAACCAAAATTTTCTATTCTAATCTCCAGTATTAAGTGATATTTTTACCCTTACATCCACTTAGTTGCTTTTTAGCTAAAATGAAACTATACCACCAAAAATATCCCCTTTCTATGATCCCCTTACTATATCCTCTAGTCTCTTCAGACCCTTCTATCTTCTTGGGAGTTTATGAATCATGAATCATGGTGCTTGTCTGTGAAATGCTTGCTTTGATTAAAAGTTTCTCTCCTTACATCTTTTACTGTGCATTCCTGGTAGTCTGTATATCAGAATGATGCTTGTTCTGCTCACTTCAACAGTTGTAGCCCTTACAGAATTACTAGTGCATTCTCTCTACCTTCTTATGCCAATGTTATTATACTCAATTGTTCTTTCTTGAAATTAGGCCTCCTCTTTTTGCCTTCAGAGAGACCAATATTTCCCCATTTATTCCTCTGACTCTCTCAAGAAGCTTGTGGGAGTGTTATTAATTTAACTCTGACCATGTGAGCATTATGTCAGTCATTGTCTTTCCTTTATCTCATCCTGGATTAGTCTTTTCCCAGAGCCTGTTAAAATCTAAATGCCGTGGTTTATTTTTAGTGGCAGTGTTTATTTTATTTCTTGGGATTTCTGTTTGACTCTTTGGTCTTTTTCCCAATAGGAAGGATTATTAGCATTTAATTTATTTTCCAGATAGCAAAACAGGCATAGCCTTCAGTTCACAGAACTAAAGCCTTATTCACAGAACTAGTTAGCAGTTGTCTTAGCTACTACAGAAGGAGCCCATAAGGCCTCAGTGAATTCTGGAGATCAATGGGGCAGGACCAAGAGCCACAGCACTTCTTGACCTACTTCTCTTGAATGGAAGAATAAAGAAAACACAACAAAACAAGACTCAAAACCTATAAAACTCCATGAATACAAGGAATATGATAGGACTAGGCACAAGCCTTTTCACAGGCAGCAGGGAAATATGGTATCCATATTTTCCTAAACAGAAATTAGTCTACATGGTCTGAAAAAGAACATTCCTTTTGCAAAACTTATCTTGGAAGCTACAGATGAGGATAAAGATGTAGAGAGGAGAGATGCAAAGAGAGGAATAGGGCTCCCCCAAAAAATAAGAAGAGGACAAAATAAAATCAGGATTCAAAAACTTGAAAGTTACATATTCAATTTATTATGCATTTAAAAAAAAAACTTAAGCTCTGTATCTGTAGAGATTCAAAGTTTTATGTATAATCCCCTTCTTTTGTTCTACAATGTATTTGGAAATAGTCATTTTATTTGGTGTTTAAATATGATAAATAAATAAAATTATTTATTTTAAATTTTAAATTAAATGTTTAATTAAAATAATTAATTAAATTTTAATTTTAACTTAAGTATAATAGATAAATGAAATAGTAATTTTATTTGGTTTTAAGAACAAAAATAAGGTATCATTTTGTTTTGTTGTTAATATAGGTCTTTTGGTCAAAGAATAGATGATGGAAGAAAGGAAGCCATAAACTTATACACAAAGATAGAGAAGAAAGATTTTCATTGGGATTCAAGCTTTCACCAAAACTTCATGGGGTAAGGAATCATGGGATCATAGGATGTAGTGCAAGAAGGAACCTTAGAGATTAACCAGTTGAATCTCCTCATTTTACAGATAAGAAAACTGAAACTCAGGAAAGACAAATGAACAAGGCAAAGGTCATTCCATTCGACTGAACAAGCATTTCTTAAATATCTGCTCCTTGTAAAACTGGATAAAACAGTAGTATACCATAGAGATTAAAGGGGCCATCCCTTGACTCACTCAGTGAATGGAGGCCTATTCGCTGAATGGGTGTTGCCTCACTGAAAGTGAGAAATCAGAAAGATATTTCCTTAAAAGGGCCAAGGTCTCCCATTGCATCCGGGGCCATTTTCAGTTGTCCTGATCAATATCTGGCCACTGAACCCAGATGGCTCTGGAGGAGAAAGTGAGGCTGGTGACTTTGCACAGCCCTTCCTCACTCAAATCAAAGTCAATTGCAAGTCAAGCCATCATCTCCCTGATGTCATGGTCCTCTTGGAGAACAAAAGACAAACCACACACACAATAATATAGCAGTATAATGCAATAAATAAGTTAGTAGGAGAGCTAAGACCTAAACCCATCTCCTGTGTACAGTACAATGAGTGCTGGATTTGAAGGAACCAAGTTGGGATTCCAAGGCTCTACTACTTAGTAGGTATGTGATCTCCAGCAAAGTCTTTTTACCCATTTGGGGCTCAGTTACCTCATACGTATATAAACTAAGGGTGTTGGATTAGATCATTAGTGTCCTCAGGCCCTTCATACAAACATCTTGAGCATGATAGCATCTATGATTTGCATCTAAACCAAAGACAGTGGTGAATTTTGCAAAAATCATGCATGTCTTGTGACAAAGCAATCATGCCTTCGGATATAAACAGACTGAAACAGTAAAAAGAGTGTGGAGGTGCCCTTTCCTAGCGCTGAATGTGGTCTTTATTGGGGCAAGAGCAGCCCAGTCACATTCTCCTTCCCCAAAGGACAGACTCATTTTCAAGTGCTAGTTTGTTTGTTGTTCTTCCTGAATTTCATTGTTCTAAGCCCACCGCACCTCCTTTCCCAAAATGCTCAACAATTAAATCCTCTGAGCAAAAAACTGTTTCCTGAAACGCACACAAAAAAAGACTGCTTCAAAGGGATCTTTTGTTAAAGAGTTCTTTCCAGTATTTAAGGGTCACAAAAATCACAATACAAGAAAACTGATAGACTGAAAAACTTCAGGGAATTTTCCACTGATACAAAACTAAAAAACTAACAGAGATATGACTGCTCCAGGAATTTCAAGAATGTTTCATGAGTCTGAATTAATTACAAAGATAAAATCTTGATTTCTGTGATAGGCAACATGGGCCCAAAGCTAAGATTTTGCTTCCATTTCTAATGAACTCCAGGCTGGCTAACTATTATTGACCAGAGCCTCATGGTTCAGGGGCTACATATTGGCTCTCAAGGAAGAGAGTTCCATTTTTAGCAACATTCTTTTCCTTGCTTTAATTTATATCAGTACCTGTTCATGCCACACCAGTTACACTCTAACAATTCCTACTTCCCCCACAGCAGATTTCTTTCCCCTCATGACTCACCTTCCCCCGCCAGTTACATTTTTGACATTCACTTTCTGTGCTACAGTGACTGAGGTGGAACTGTCAAGATCCAGATTCCAGTTCATTTTCCCCTTGAAGTAATGCAGAAACACATTTTAGCATTAACCAGCTGCTTCATTTTTTTTAGTCATAAGTTTTCATTTTCTAAAATAATTATAATCTAGTGGCTTCTTTGGTTATTCCATAAATTTAATAAATTTAATGTCATTCATTCTAAACTACCACCTGGTGTAGCAGCAAGTACCCCAGCATCCCCAGGGTGGCTGACAACACAGGTTCTTAGATCTGCTTAGCTAAAGGAAAGCAGCTCAAAATTGGTTAACAAGCTTACTTTAATCAGTCAAACATACATTGTTTACCTAGTTCAGGGGGAGAAGGTCAGCACCCAAACTTCAGAGTATACAGACAGAATTATCAAGACAGAGAAACAGATCAAGTAGACAGGTTTCCAAACTGTCCAACCATTACATCCATACCAAATCAACATCAGGGTTTTTCAAAGCCAGGGGACTCTCAACCACGGCTTCCCAGAGTTTCATCAAATCACAGAACACTTCTCAAAGTGAGCCCCAAAACAAAGCTATACATCAGGCCTTATATAGCCTTCTCCTGGCTCAGAGAATGTAACAACCTTCTGGGCCCACTGGCCAATCAAAAAGTATCTGCTGAGAAACAAGCCTCCCACCCCAGGCTTCTGGTGCACTTTAGCCTAGGGGCAGGGAAGATCTTAAAAATTTACATTCTCATTACTAATCCAATGGCTAATCCAAAAACCAAAACCTTAACATTCTTTTCCTGAACCCCTCTCTAACCTTCCTTAGATCCTCTGTTTGGCCTGTATTTCTTGTAAAGGAAGGAAGGGAGGGAGGAATGGAGAGAGGGAAGGAGGAAGGGAAGGAGGAAGCATCCTCCTGGACAGAAACAAAAACACCAAACTAGAGTTATGTTGTACATCAAAGAATCATCATCTCAGTGATGAAAGGATAGAAGGTTAGAGCTGGATGGGACATTAGAGCACAGAATATCAGAAAATAACATTTGAGCTGAAAAGAGCCTTAGCAGTCATCTAGTCCAGAGGTGTCAAAATGTACCACCCACAACACTGCTGCCTGAGCTGAATAAAATGTAGCTCCTATTCCTATCTGATTTCAATGTGTTGATAAAAAATAATAATAATACTTTTCTCTGTCAATAAGTGACCTACAGGGATCTTTCTCTATGGTTAAGGGCCCCCTTTCTATCAGAGTTTGATATCACTGATGTAGTCCAATCTTCTTATTTTATAGATGAGGAAATTGAGGCCCAGCAGGAGAAAGAGCCTAACACACAGCAAGAAAACTAAGATACAGGTCTAAGTCTCCTGATTCTCAGGGTGATGCTGTGTCTCTGCCACATCTTATGGCCATCAAGGAGCAGGGAGTTACCATTGAAAATTCTTTATGTTCTGAGTGCATGAGAGTTTGGGATTTGCATTTAGTTTTGGGTTTGGGTTTTGTTTGTTTTGGGTGCATTTTTAACTACTTATTACATAGACATTAACTACAAATAAACTATTCTGATTGAAATTTATTTATGCTTTTAGATTTCAAAGATTATAAGACCCAACTGATTTTTAATTTGATTGGTCTGGTTCCTCTTTCAACATAGCAAACTTTCATTAGATAAATAACATCAATACTCTGAAATTTGTCAGAGCTGACAAATTTATCCTGACTCAAAGTGAAGGGGAGAATTGAAGCAATTATAGATGAATCGTGGTGTAGTGAAAAGAGCCCTGGATTTGGAATCAGAAGAATTAGGTTTGATTCCTGATTATTCCACTTGCTAGTAGGGTAACTTTGGGTTCATCACTTTGACTCAGTTTCTTCATCTCAAAAAAATGGAGATAATAATACTTGTGCTACCTAACTCATGAGATTATTGTGAGGAAAGCACCTTGTTAACTGCAAAGCCCAATGTAAGTGTGTTTATTTCAGACATGGTAGTTTTCAGATAAATGATCCGGATAATTGCCTCAGGCTTCTATTTCAACTTGCATATAAAAAGGTGTGAAAAATGGGAAATGCAGCTGGCATCGGCAAAATAAGAGCCTAAAAGAATGATGAGATTGCAATAGAAAAAAAAAAAGAACATTTTGTATATGATCTACTATTTAAGGAATTTATATCTATTAAATGTAGAAAGAATTTTGGGTTTCTTTTCCCTTTGTTTTGCTTCTGCTATAGATCTAAGTTATTTTGTCTGCTTACATATTTTATAGGGCAAATGTGAGAATAATAGTTCTGCCACTCACTCTCATTATGACTGATCAAGTCATTACTTTCCCTAAGTTTTCTCAGTTGTATGCATTAAGGTTTGATTGCTGGCAAACCTATAAAATAAGAAATGCACACCATGGAGGTAAGTAGGGGACTACAGTCCTTTTGCCTTCGTTTTGCTTTTGTGTTAGGCCTGACAACCAAAGAACGACTTAGCTCACCACACCTCTCTCAAAACAATTGCTATGGGTTTGGGTTAGGATGAAGTTCTCAAAACGACTTTTGAAAATACGGGGTTATGTCAGGAGTTAAAAGAAAGTTTCCAAGGGCAAGTCCGATGGTTTTTTGGGTCCATGGAACTAGAATCTTCACCAGGCAAAAGATAATAGGAAGAACAGGATTAATCCTAGCTAGGGCGTTCTGTTTGAAATTCTACTATTGCCCCGAATAAAGGGGATAGTCCAGGTTACGAACTAAGAGAGATCCTTGTGTCTTTTTTTCCAGAAAAAAAAGTTTTCCTATCACTATATTTACTCATTCAATTTAAAAAAATGATCAAGCACCTATGATGCACCAGGTACTGTACTAAGCACTGGGGGTACAAAAATAGGCAAAAGATAGTCCCTGCCCTCAAGGAGCTTACAATCTAATGGGGGAGACAACATGAAACAAATACATACAAAGGAAGTTATATATAGGATAAATAGGAAATAAATTTTTAAAATGGAAAGCACTGGGATTAAAAGAAATTAGGGAAATCTTCCTGTAGAAACTGGGATTTTAGTTGGGACTTAATGGAAGTCAGATGGAGCGTCCTGTCTGTAGAATAGCCAGAAGGTCAGTGTCATTGGATCTAAGAGTATATGTTGGGGAATAAGGTATAAGAAGACTGGAAAGGTGGAAGGGGACTAGGTTATAAATGGCTTAGAATGTCAAAAAGCATTTTGTGCTGTTCCTGGAGGCAATAGGAAGACACTGGAGTTTATTGATTAGAGGGAAGGGGGGAGGGAGGTTGATATGATCAGACCTACATTTTTGGAAAATCATTCAGTGGTTGAATGGAAGATGGATTGGAATGGGGAGAGACTTGAGGCAGGTAGACCCACCAGGCTATTACAATAATCCAGGTGTGAGGAGATGAAGGCCTACAGTAGGGTGATGGCTTTTAGTAGTTAGGACTAGCGAGGAACAGGTGCTTGATCCAATAATAAGAGTAGCAGAATGTATCTCATCTGAAAGGCACATCAGGGAAAACCTGCATAGACATAATGCCTAGCAGAGACATTGCAATGGAAAGCAAAGTTAAGACACCCAGTGGAGAACAACCAAGAATAATGTCATTATACCACTAAAGGCATCAAACCTTTATACCACTTACACTCTAGCATCAACGGTATGAGTTGACCTAACCACTTATGTTACTGTATGTAATGTCCTCTACACACGTGCCCTATGTATGTACATGTTCCTCACATGTATATATCCCATTATTGCACACTGGGCACACGGGCCCTTTGCGTATATACTTTCAGGCATATTTTCTGGACATATGTTCTCTGTGTACTTGCTCCTACCACTAGGAAAGCAGAAACCTGTGGGGAAAATGTACCTTGTACACAAAGAGTGATCTCTTCACACCATTTTATTTGAGATGCTGCTGATTAAATGTCTTTATTACAGACTATGCCCTCTAACTGGTCAGTAAAAAGAAGCCTGTTACTAGGAGCTCAGGAACTATGAGCTATGAACTATGATTGAAGGTAACCAACAGACCTCAAACCCATCAGTGAATTAGGGAGATGTCTACCTCAAGCTTGTGAAGACTTCCCCCAGGGAATGGACAGATGAGAACAATTTCTTCAAATGGCCAGAAAGGTAGCCAAAGTAGGTATCGTTGAGTGCTTAGAGCTTAGTCAAACATCAAAGGTGCCAAGGTCGGGGACTGCCAGGTGGCACAGTGAGTAAGAGCACTGGCCCCAGAGTCGGGATAACCTGGGATCAAATCCGGGCTCTGATACTTAGCACCACACCCAGAAATAACTGGCCGTGTAAACTTGAGCAAGTTACTTAACCCCAATTGCTTTAAAAAAAAAAAAAAGGTGCCAATTGGGGTCATCCACTTCATCCTAGGTCATCACCAATCATCTTGACTTTTGTCTCCACTGAACTCCAATGACTCTGGGAGAAGGAATGAGTCTGATAACTTTGTTCAATTCTGTCTCACTTAAATCCAATTCAGCCACTAGTTGAAACATCATCTATGTCACTGGACCTGTCTGAAAATGGACAAACAACAAAAGCCATAAAGTACTTCTAACCTGGCATAACTTTTCTGGGAATCCATGTATGAGGGAGTTCTCCAAGTAAAGAGAAGGTGGAATATATGGATCCCTTTCCAGCTCTGAAATTATGTGAGTAAATTATGTTGAGGCTAAACTCTAATTAATGCATGGAATGGTTATGCATGATATATAACATATCAATGATCATGAGATTTCATTACACACACACACACATGTCCCAGTTATTTTTTAACAAGTCGTTATATGGTTCCTTCTTGTGGCTTGGATAGTTCAAAGAATTCTCAGCATTCTGAACCTTCTAACTGGGGCAAAACTGACACTTTTCCTACTATTCTGACCAAATTAAGCGCAGCTCATTGATCGACCCAATCTTGTTATCAAGAGTATGCAGAATACATGCAACTATCCATCCATCCGTTCAGTCAGCTGGTCAATGTACATTCATTAAAAATGCAGTCACAAGGTGACCTATTAAAATAGGAAATATTTTTAAAGCTATATTCACCACCAACATTATATATTGCTTTCAACAAGAACTCAGTCAGTGTTCAGCAAGGAAATACATGTTGTCCCCTGAGCATTTTCAATTAATTACCAACAACTATAAAGAAATGAATTAATCAATTCCTTGACAGCCCTTTGGGGAGTGTAATATAGATGGTGATTATTATCTCTCTTTCTCAGGGCAAACAAATAAAGAGTGAGAAGTAATTTACCCCAGGCCACAAAAGCATGTGAGTGTAGTTGCTGAAATTCAGAATTCCTGTCTGCAGCTTTCAGCACTGAATGTGACCTCTAAGCAATATTTCATTATTTGTCATAGTAAGCACTAGACATTGAGTTGTGGCCTACCAATTTCTAAAAGAGCTGATTACATTACCCAGTTTGAGAATTACCCACATCAATGTCATTTTAAATTCTATGCCTTATAAAAAATATTTGTAAGTGGAACACTCTCTTGCCCTCTGTGTACCAAAAAGATTCTCATCATACTCACAAGTATCCTCTCCTTTCATGATTTTTCCGAACACTTCAAAGGCTGCTTTAATAGTATTATTAGTAAGGTAAAGAAATTAACATTTATTAATACCTACTATGTCCCAGGCTCTGTCCTAACAGTTTTATACTTATTATTTCATTTGATCCTCACAACAATCCTGGGAAGTAGGAAATAGCTATTTATCCCCATTTCATAGTTGAGAAAACTGAGGCAAACAGGTTAAGTGATTTGAAAGTTCACATAGCTAATAAGTGTCTGAGGTCAGATTTAAAAGCAGGTCTTCCTGACTCTAGGCTCAGCACTCTATTCACTGAGTCACCTAACTACTTCTATTTTGTTAACATAATGCTTTTAATAAAATAGTTTGATATCTAAGATATATAGTCAACTAATAAAAATGCATGAGAACAAAGATATTCCCCAATGGTTGGTTGTTGACCTTCACGTTCAAGAGAACCAAAATGACATACTATGTCAGGGTCAAGATACATTGTCTCTGACTATGGTTGATCAGACCAATATGAGCTCAAAAGTCTCTACCATAGGTTGGGCACAATTAGTCAATATGAATATTTGAAATGGAGATGTCTAAATCTGTGCATCTCATATTTCTTTTGTGCTACTGCAATTCTGATTAGCTCATAGAGTATGGCACCTTCTTTAATGAAGGCACAGCAAGCTGGGTGGTCCTGTGCCCGTATCTCCCATCTCTCACAACTCATTCCAAAACTCTTCAGAGAGACCTTGTATCACTTCTGACCTCTATGTGAGCATTTGCCTTGTGTGAGTTCTCCATTAAATAGGCAAACATATGTTTGGCAGTCAAACAAGGGGAGTCCACTAGAGTTGCATGCTCTGCAAGAGAGTTTGGATATTTGGCAGCTGAGTTAGAGAAAGGACCCCGGTTTCTGATACCTTGTCTTGCCTCTTGATCTTCAGACTCTTCCTAAGACAATTCAAATAGAAGTGATTTGATTTCCTGGCATGGTGCTGGTAAACCATCCAAGTTTCAGAAGCATACAACAATGAGGTCAGCACAATAGCTCTGTAGACCATCAGTTTGGCAGGAAGCCTAATGCTTCTTCTCTCCCACACTTTCCCTTGGAACTTCCCCTTCTGAGCCAGTTCTGGCAATGCGTACAACATCACCATGTATGTGTACATCCCTAGAAAGTATACCACCAAGGTAAGTGGACTTATCCACAGCATTCAAAATTTCTCCTTTTGCTGTAACTGATGGTCCTACCTATGAATGAGACAGTGCTGCCTGGTGCAGAACCTCTACTTTCTTTGTATTGATTATCAGGCCAAAATTAGCACAAGTGGCACAGAATGAATCCATACTCTCTTGCATCTCAGCTTCAAAGGCTGCTTTAAATGCATAATCATTTGCAAATAAAAAGTGGCACACCAGCTCTCCAAAAGTGGAGACTTTTGTCTTGGCCTACCTTCAAGACAGATAAGTTAGCATCACTACAGTACTTGACCTTTATTGAGTTTTCATCCTTGTTAAAGGTGTCAGACAACATCACTGAAAACATCATGCTAAAAAGCACAGGAGCTGAAGGGATATCCATCAGCTGGAGAATGGCTGAACGAGTTGTAGTATATGAATGTAATGGAATACTATTGTGCTTTAAGAAATGATGAGCAAGCAGACTTCAGAAAAACCTGGAAAGATTTATATGAACTGATGGTGAGTGAAATGAGCAGAACCAGAACATTATACACAGCAACAGTCACATTGTGCAATGATTCACTTTAATAGACTTAGCTCTTCTCAGTAATGCAAAGACCTGATACAACTCCAAAAGACTCATGAGGAAAATGCTATCCACATCCAGAGAAAGAACTTTGGAGTCTGAATGCAGATGGAAGCATACTATTTGCTCTCCTTTTCTTTCATTTGTTTTGTTTCTTCTTTCTTGTGGCTCATCCCATTAGTTCTAATTCTTCTTTACATCATGACTAAAGTTTAATATAAATGTATAAGTAGAGCCTATATGAGATCGCATGCTGTCTTGGGGAAGGGAATTCTCATTATGCTATATATCTCATATAAGATGGTTTACTAGCACCATGTCAATAAGGGGAGAGGGGGAATTAAAACTCAAATCTTATGGAAGTAAATGGTGAAAACTAAAAATAAATTAGTTATATAAAAAATTAAATAAAAATTAAAAATAAAAAGCATGGGAGCAAGCACATAGCCCTGCCTCACACCAGTGGTGACTGGGAAAGCACAAGAGAATAGTCTATTATCCAGAACTTATGAAAGCATGCCATCATGAAACATACAATACTGATGAACTTCGCTGTGCAACCAAATTTTGCCATACTCTTCCACAATCTATTCCCCAATAGATAAGTTGTCAATGATATGGACAAACAATAGTGAAAAGAAGAATAACAATTATTAAT
Organism: Petaurus breviceps papuanus; assembly: GCF_028583685.1. Taxonomy (NCBI): domain Eukaryota; kingdom Metazoa; phylum Chordata; class Mammalia; order Diprotodontia; family Petauridae; genus Petaurus; species Petaurus breviceps. The sequence continues at coordinate 12,337,733 of NW_027187324.1, read as the reverse complement.
AACCACATGAAAGAATGTACCAAATCAATAATAAGGGAAATGCAAATCAAAACAACCCTGAAGTTTTGCTTCATACCCAGAAAATTGACAAAGATGACAAAAGACAGGAGTAGTCATCACTGAAGATGTTATAGAAAGGTCGGTACACTGTTGCATTTTTGGTGGAGTTATGATTTTGTACAACCACTCTGAAAAGCAAGTTGGAATTTAAAAATTAAGGCAACTAAAAATGTTCATACCCTTTGACCCAGAGAGTTCACTATCAGAAATATACCCTAAGGAAGCAATTGGCAAAAATAAATTTTATATATCAGCACTTTTTATGGTGGCAACACATTGGAAACAAAGCAGATACCCACTGATTGGTGATGATTAAAGAAATTGTGATCTATGACTGTAATAGAATCGTACTATAATGCAAGGTACAACAAAAACATTACAAATACAGATAAGATTTATTTGAACTGATGCAAAAGGAAGTGAAGCCCCCCCCAAAAAAAACAAACTCTATGTATGTGTCTGCACAACAATGTAAACAAAAAAAAAAAACAACCACCACAAAATGATCAAAATTCTATGCTGTGAGATTATGAAGATCAGGCTCCAAAAAAGAGACATGAGAAAGCATCTCCTTCTACTCCCTTAAAGAGATGAGCAATATTTCATATGTCAGATTTTTTTCTACATGGTGATTGGTTTTGCTGAGTTCTTTTCTCAACTTCCTCTTTAAAAAAATAATAATCTTTTGTTAGAAGGAATAGTTATCTGGAAGGGTAAGAGATGAGATGCCAGGGGAAATATAGGTTATATAAAAACAAAAGATACCAATAACATATTTAAAAATCAACAATAGTAATTACAGTACTTTGAGAGTTCACAATTAAACAGTATGAATATGCCCTCCACCACTGCAATCTTAACATCTTGTCTCTTAGGAAAGAGTTACTGTGCTTACAAAGAAAAAAGTCATCACTTTACAATAAACCTACTGAATATGAGTAAGTCCAAACATCAAAGGCAGGTGGCTTGGGCAAACAATGATAAGTGTATTTTAATCAAAAGTTTAAATCTCCTGAGTCTCTGCCCTTATATCTGATTGTTGTTACTGGGCAGATTCACAGGAACTGAATGAGAGAGAAACCATGGGGTACAGAATGGGTGTAGAAGCCATAAAGAGTCTATACTGCCAGCCCTCCCACTCCCTTACCAGCTACAAGAATGCTGTGATTAGTCAGGTTTACTAATCTTGTACCTGAATTGGATTAAGTTTCCTAAATAGATAGTTTGCTAACCTCACATTTCTAACCCTAACTGTAGCTGCCCAACGTAGTAGTTGGGTATATAGGAACTTCTGAATATATAGGTAGGTGAATCAGTGGTCAAACATGGAGTCTCTTTTGTCACCTAGTGAAAGACCAGTCCTCACATTTACAAAAAAAAATGTCCTTATGCTTCCTTATTTGATTCTCACAACAACCTCGTGAGCAGCTTAGCTATGACAGTATTTCATTTCAGTTCCTCCTCCTTCTTTGGTTGTCTAAATTATGAAAGTTCCTGCTCCTTGAGGGCAAGGACTATCTGCCCATCTGGATTTCTATCCTCATTATTTAGCACAATGTATATAATAAATGTTTGTTGATTGGCTGGTTGTCAATAGCTTTATAGAATCATAGGGCGTTTATGACCTCCACCAAAGAGCATTCTGAAATTAAAGGGAGGTAGAATTCAAATTAGTCCATTTTTTCTATGTGATTAAAAAAAAGGCTATTGGGGGGAAAGGCTGATTGCAAGAATTTTTTATATAATGTATCTTCCCTATTATGGATCCAGTATTTATTGGGCACTTGCTGGGCAATGTCTTCAAGTGATACTTCCATTGTGTTTTTCTGTTGTTCCACTGTATACATGGAAGTAGTTACTCCATTGTTACTACAACGTAGTTACTACAGTAGCTAGTACATTATTGGAGTTTGGTGAGATTTTGAGGTGTAGGCTATATAAAGTAAACTACTTTCTGTCATCTCCTCTCAGCATTTTGTATCCTCTTTTCCACTGTCACACTTTATATTGTATTTACCTGGGTATGTGGCTATTCTGTATTCTATATATATAAAGGAGGCTAGGTGGCTCAATGGATAGGGGATAGTGGATAGAGCCCTGGGTCTGAAGTCAGGAAGACCTAAGTTCAAATCCAGCCTCAGATACTTACCTGGGAAAGTCTCTTAACTGCTGACTGCCTCAGTTTCCTCATTTGTAAAATGGGGATAATAATAGGACCTACCTCTCAGATTGTTGTGAAGATAAAATGAGATAATATTTGTAAAATGTTTTGCGAACCTTAAAGCAGTACATAAGTGCTAGCTATTTACCACTATTCAATTGTAAACTTTTTGAAAGCAAAACTACATCTTTGTTACCTTTGTATCTCCTCCTGTGCAAATGCATTAAGACTAGCGGAAGATGAAGAGTCTATTCAGAATAAAATAATTGCCTTGCCTACAGCATAAAAGCAGCAAAAGGCTTTCAGGAGACTTCCATCTCAGAGCTCAGATGACTGATAATCTTCCAACTGTAGCCTAGCACCATGCTGTTCTGCTCACATGGTATGGCTTTTTATTCATCTATTTTTGCTCAGATATTCAAAAGACCATAGTTTCTTTGGTGGAGGTACTCCCTTCCCCAATGTAGATCTCAACCTCTCTGTAACTGTTAGAGTTTCGATGGCCAAAAAGTGTATTACCCTATCCCCGACCTAGGGATGAATTTAACTGAACTTGGTTAGGCTGGCCCTTAAATGACTGACAAACAGTTAATCACTGGGCCTGCACTATTTGTCTTTCCAACTGGATTGGTAGAATCTGCCAGTTATCAACAAAGACTTCAAGATGTCAGTGTTGTCTCTAAGCCAGGGATTCTCAAACATTTTCTATACCTTTTCTCATTTTGGGAGTTTTAGTTGGTATTACATGGCCTAAGGACACACACAGTGCAAAGTGCACATGCTTTGTGCTCAGAACAAAGGCTGCAATGAAGTTACACAATTCAACACCAGCAAGTGCTGCCAGAAACACCTAAGATTCATTCTACATTTGATTTTTAATTAATTTTTGGTCATTGCTGTTCAGAAACCTTTTACTGCTGCCAAATTTTTCACAACTCCCTGTGGACAACCCATAGTTTAAGAAGTGATGCTCCAGGCCGCAATGAGACACTAGAAGAGGGCTTTATTGGAAGTTTTTGCCCTTAATTAAATATAGATCAATATTAAAATTGGGGGTTTTGTGTGTTGTGCTTTATAAAGAAGATTAACAATTCAAGTACCTTCGGTTTGAACAACAATGAAAGCAAGTCTAGAGCCTGAGGCAGTATTAACCAACTACTGAAACTTTACAAAAAGAAATTTGTTTCAAGAATAATAATTAACTAATTTTTATATACCAATTTAAAGTTTGCAAAACACTAAGCAAACATTATCTCATTTGGTCCTCATGAAAGTCCCATGAGGTAGCAGCTACTACAGGTATTATAATCCTAGTTTACAAACAAACTGAGGGAGAGAGATTAACTCACTTGTCTAATTGACAACTAACCTCAAATTCAGTATTCGAATCCAAATATTTCTTGTTACAAAACATTTAATTCATTATTCCAGGCTGTTTATTTGAAAAAATCATATCTTGTCATTTCTACCTTCACAGTACTTCTCAGAAGGCTTCCCTTATTCCCACTCATTTAGCCATAAACTGAGTCTAGGCCCTCATCACCTCTCCCTGAAGTATTGCAACAGTCTTCTAACTGGTCTCCCTGAGCTCCACTCTCTCCCTGTTCCAATACAACCTCCACTAAACTACCAAAGTGAGTTTTTCTTTTTCTTTTTTAAGCAATTGGGGTTAAGTAACTTGCTCAAGGTTACACGGCCAGTTATTTCTGAGTGTGGTGCTAAGTATCTGAGGCTGGATTCGATCCCCCAGGTCATCCCGACACTGGGGCCAGTGCAGTGCTCTTACTGGCTGAGCCACCTGGCCACCCCCAAAGTGAATTTTTCTAATGTATAGATTTGAACATGTAACAACAAGCTACCCCCTTAACTAAGGTGTTCAAGTAACTCCCTGTTAAGCCTCCAGGATCAAATATAAAGTCCACTATTAAGCATTTAAAGTTCTTCATTACCTGACTTCTTTCTATCTTTCCAATCTTCTTATACTTTACTCCTCCTGCACATACTCTATGATCCAGGGACACTGGACTGTTTCCATGCCTCACAAATGACACTCTATTTCCCAACTCCATATTTTTTCAATGGCTGTCCCCCATGTGCAGGATAATCTTCCTCCGCACCATAGACTCTTAGCTTCTTTGGCTTCCTTCTAACTCTGCAGTCCCACAGCGGATAACATCGAGTATCCTCCATTCACTCTGTATGAAATGCTCCATTTTATTTCCTTCACTAAAATGCATGCTCCTTGACATCATGGATTTTTTTTGTTTGTTTTTCTTTGTATTCTCAGTGCTTAGCACAGTGCATGGCACATAGTAAGTGTTTAAGAAAAGTGTGTTGACTGATTGAGGACAATGCCGCTTCAGAAGGCATGGACGTTTTCTTACTCCTCTCATATGCTCCAGTGGGAAGGAAATTCCTACATTTGAGGATACTAGACAGACAGAAAGAAAATAAGAAGAATCTCCTAGCTCAGGGCTATGTCTCAATTCTCTCCTCACCCCTGGTGAGCAGAGACCTCAAATCATATTGCTCTCAGATATACACACAATATTTCTGATGGAATTGTCAGTGCAACAATCATTTTGATGGAACTCTTGCTTATGTACTGTTGGCTATTTTAACTTCCCTTTTTAATGGCATTAGAGAAGGATGATTGGTTGGAGACAGCAAAGAGCTATAGAAGCAGATAACATTGTGGGATTCCAAAGCAAAATGTCAGAGGTTAACTAGTGTCAATGATTATCCCAGTCTCCTTGCAGTCAGCTACAGAAATGGTTGTCAGTATTGCTAAGCACTTTTTAAAAAATCCTTCCAACTGATAGGCAGCTTTAAAGGTCAAGTGTATGCAAGAGGATAATAGAATTCTTCCATTTCTTCCAAGTCTTCCAGTCTGGGAATAAGAATCACTGTTCTCTTAGTCGATCTCATTGAGAATGGGGTTAGATAGGATCAGAGCAGATGACAGACTTTAGAAACTGTCTGACTCTAAAACAAAAAATATATGTACAGTTACTGTCACTTGGAGACATTCAATTCATTTCCAATGCAAACATGCTAAGTAGCACCATTTTTTATCTTTAGACCAAGTTGAGTTCTTCAAAGAATTTTTAAAATAGGCTTTCTTTCAATCAATAAATAAAAACTAATTTGTCTGTTCAAGACATTAATGATAATGATGGGTCTTATTAACAACTAGCATTTTGCTGCTATTCTGGGCATGAATTTAACTAAACTGCCACATGTCAAATTAGAGGCAAAGAATTTGATATATTTTCTTCTCCTATTGTAATGACTTCTCTGCTGTTCTTTGCTTTGAGGAATGGGTGATTGAAGAAAATTGGAAACATTTCCCCCCTTTTGAAAAAGCTATCTGTGGGTTCAAATGGCTGTCCCATTTCACTGACTAGAAAGATGCTGTGATTTCATTTCTGAGCATAGAAAGCAATTTTACTGCTTAAAATGGTCTCTAAAGCACAATAGAAGAAATCAGATGCAAACTTGAGGTGATGTATTATTATTGGTAAGTGGCTCTGATAATGGTTACAGCTTCATAAATGTCTCTCTCAGCACTAATGCCACCCCTCCCGCCCCCCACTTCATAGTCAAAACTCTATTTGAAAAGTTACCAACTACACACTCTAAAGTCAATCTTGGAAGCGAAGCTGAAATAGAAGTTCCCATTGTTTTCAGTAATAGTTAACAACTGTTTCCTAGGATTGTATTTATGGTGCTGGAAATGACTCTTGGGTCCTAATTTTGGGAATTCTTTCATGCTGTAAAGGGCTCAGGGCAGGCACATTCGCAATAACATCAATGCAAAACTACTTGTCTACTGTATATGGAAGTACAGATGGCAATGGCAACACTCTCACCTTTATACTGAATTTCACAATTTGTGAAGCTCTTTCCTCATTTAATCAGGATAGACTAGTCTGTAGGGGAAGGGAGTAGGCTGAGAAGACCTTGAAGCATGAGCTGATAATTCTTGCCTGAATTCAATTCAAGCAGCCACACAGAAACATAGGGTAAGCCAGTTTACAGGCATGAATGTCTGAAGAGTACCTAAAAAAGAGCATAAAAGTGATGTCAGAACATCCCCTAATCAGCTCTAGAGCTAGAAAACTTGAAGACTGGGTTTTGAGAAAAAGAACTTAGTATGTAAAAACAATGGGCAGCCACCTCAGTCGCTGTCTCTTTCTTTGTGCTACCACTGAGCACATGGACACTTCTGTCTCTGCTTTGTTCCTTCCTGATCATAGGTGAACAAGTACTCAGAGCTGGATCTTTGAGTAGTTGAATGGCTATTATAGCCACACCTATCAGGATGATTGATATTGGAAGCAGCTGAAGTAGCTTCAACAGATGTGGAAAGATGATTCTTCAAAGATGGTGCTAGCTTCAGGGAGCATGATGTTAAAGACGATGCCAACTATGGACCCTAAAAAGCCATGGGTCATGGGAGCCCAGAATGGTCAATTTAGCAGAGAATTATACATAAAGGGAATTTCATAACAACTCTACAATGTACTGCCAGGGCCAAGTATTAAAAATTGCCCCTTTGACACGTGTTTTCTACATACATACCCCACTACCTTTTTTACTCTGAGTTTGGATTCATTCTCCCTGTCCCTAAACTCTACATGTATCTGTGGGAGACTGTACCTTGGGGGATTTTGAAAAGGAGGAGAAGGGAAATGTTTTATAACAGCTCTTCATACCATACCTTCTCAACAAACACCCGTTATAAATACTAATTGATGTTTCTTGGATGACAGTGGAAATCTAAAAAAATAGAGGCTCAGGAGTACTACAAACCAGTCTCTGAGGACACAAACCTGTGTGAGTGTAAGTTGGAAGGTATAGTCTCTGATAGAGTGTTACATTATCTTATTAGGACCTTGTAAAGTAAATAACAAAAGTATCATTAACCACTTTTTATAGATGGGATTACTTACAGAGGCTAAGGAAATAAACAGTCACAGAGAAAGTGTGTTAGAGCTGGGATTGGAACCCAGGTCTCCTGATTCTCTCTAGCGTTCTTTCAATTATATTGCACTGCAAAGGCAAAATGCTTCTTTTCTTAATGACACTGGGCACCTGATGCTTGGTCTCCTGCTCAATTTCCTCACCAGAGAGGGTAGAAGCTTGGAACAATCAGCCACTGAGTAAAATCATTATACTCAGAGGGCTAGTGAAAATGGTTCACTGATGTCAGTCATCACTGCAAACCATTAATTGCTTCAAAAAAAATCTAAGGGGTGACTAGGTGGCACAGTGAATAGAGCACCAGCCTTGGAGTCAGGAGGACCTGAGTTCAAATCCAGCCTCTGACACTTAACACTTACTAGCCGTGTGATCTTGGGCAAGTCACTTAACCTCAATTGCCCTACCAAAAAGCAAAAAATAAAAATCTAAGTAGAAAGAGTAATTTTCAGTTAATCAGTGAGAATTTATTTAGCCTACATACCATATGTAAGGTGTCATGCTAAGCCTTCAGCATGTAAAAAAATAAATAAATAAAACCAAAGTGAGGCACTCTGCCCTCAAGAACTTGCATTGTACTAAAGCAGGGGATCTGAACCTTTGTGAATCCCTTTGACAGTCTGGAGAAGTCTATGGACTTCTTTTCAGAATCATGTTTTTACATAATTAAAGAGCATACTAAATTTTAGTTAGAACCAAATTCACAGACATCCAGAGCCCAAGTCGAGAATCCCTATTCTAAAAGATAGAGGCAACATGGTAAGCAACTCATTGCTAATTCACTTCTAAGTGAATGCTGAATGAGCAGTGATCAGGTGGTAAAGAGGGTTTATGCTTCAAGTACAGGTTAGACTAAGTGATCGTTGAGGTATCTTCCCCTCTGGGAGTCTAGATCCTAGGAAAAGTCCAATGAATCTGATCGTGTCTCACAAGGAATCCTAGATGCCATGATCATTTACGTTAACTTGATCATTCCGCAAGCCCATGTTCTGCCCAACCTGCAGACCACAATAAAAAGTACATAGACTCCAGCCTATCAGGAACCAGTGATTTCAAGGGTCCTCCTCAGCTAGAATCCTCAGCATCTGTCTCTTCTTTCTCTTTATACCTGCTTGACTCCTTTAAACTTTATTCTCAGTTCAGTTCCCTGGCTTATGGTCCTTGGATCTGTCCTGCAACAACATCACCTCACATCTTCCATGCTCTCTGGGATGACCTTCCAGGTAATGCTCAGATTTGGTCTTAACCCTGCAAGACATATATGTTTGATAATTCTGGAATCTGCGTGCCATGCCCTGACAGTGACATCATCGCATGGGATCTTTACTTGATCCTTACCAAATTCCAAAATTAAAAGTTTAATTTTTATATTGGCATGTTATGGAAATCAAAAGGATAGGACTAATTTAAAAGCTCTTAAGAGTTAAATTCAAGTCAGTTTTTTTTTTTTATGAACATCAATTTCTCTTCATCTGGAGATACACATAAAAGTGGCATCATTCACTGCCCCCAAAAGGTATCATATCAGTTACCCAGATTTTCAGTGACATCATGCTTTTTGCTGAGATTTTCATTCCATTCTTGGACAACATAAACGGGACTATCAAGTAATGTGTAATTTTAAAGCAAGAGCTTGTCTCTGAGCTTTAGAGAGGGCTTAATAATCCTTGAAATGGAACACACAAGCAATCATTTAGCAAACACACAAACAGAAGCTTCTGATTCATGGCTTTGCTACTCAACTGTTCCAGGCAACAGATGGAACTGTGGGCCTATATGTAGTTCTGACTCAAAACTGTTTAGTTCTTTCCCCATTCCCAATTAGAAGACTACATGCTCATCCCTGGAGTTATGTTTATAAGTTTGACTGGCAGCAGATCCCCAGCAGCTCTGATTAGGGATGAGGGAAATATGTTTGTAAGTTTATAACATGTACAAAGGTTCTAAGTGCAAGTATTAAAACTAACTCAAATCTTTAGAAGTCAAGTTTTTACCTTTGGCAAAATAAGCCTTCATGTTTCTAAGAATAAAAGCTTTAAAATGTCAGTTAATCAGTTTAGAGCACTTAGAAAGGCAGGAGTAGATAGAAACTAACTTTTTCTTTTGTTATTTTTAAATGAATCTTCTCTGAGGGGATTATAACCTTTCCTCAAAAAGGACAAATATTTAAAGATCAGGAGAAAGGTGATTAGCAAAGTGATTTGGAAGTGACCCCTCCCCCCCAAAAAAATGCCCCCCCCACTAAAGCAAAATCCTAAGAGTTGCCCTAGTGTAACTGCCATCAATTGTTCCTAGTTCTTCCCAGTGGCCATGCTACAAAGGGCTAATCCTTCTTCCATTGGACAGTCTTTAAATTACTTGGAAATAACCACTCCATTCCAAATATCTTCTCTGGGCTAAACAACTCGAGACCCCCCCCCCATATGCTATTCTCTAGCTTTCTTATTATATTATTCCCCTCCCCTCATCTCTAGATACACTCGTGCTTGCCAATATCCTTCCAAAAGTGTTGCACTACAGCTGATGCTGACCACCATTTTGAAGATGTGGTCTAAAAAGTATACTGCATTGCAGCCTAAGACTTTTTTTTCTACCATGATTTTTTGCCTGATAGATCAAGGGAAGGATGTAGATACAGTAAACCTAGATTTCTTTGAAAATCATTTGACAATGTCTTTCATTATATTCTTGTATACAAATTGGAGTAATATGGCCTAGATGATATACAATTAGAGAGCTTTTTAAATGTAAATAATCAGACCTCAAAAGTAGTCATCAGTTGGGGCTACCAGGTGGCGCAGTGAGCAAGAGCGCTGGCCCCAGAGTTGGGAGACCCAGGATTGATTCCAGCCTCAGATACTTAACACCCACACAAAATAACTGTCTGTGTAACCTTGAGCAAGTTAACCCCAATTGCTTAAAAAAAAAAAGTAGTCATCAGTGGGTGTGTCACTTTGAATGAAGGTCTCTAGTAAAGTACCCAAGGGATATATCAATCACTTGGATTAAGCTATAAAAGACTTGTCAGATTTGTAGATGTCATAAAACTTAGACAACAGAGGCATCCACTGGATAACAGAGAGCAAACCAAATGTCTTAGATGACTAGAATGATGGATTGAAATAAGATAAAATTTAATTCATAAACATACAAAGAGCTAAGTTTGAAATAAAATTAGAATCTGTTCCACAAATGCAGGCTTGGGGAGGCATGGCTAGACAATAGCGTCCTCTTTTTGAAATTAAGAAACTGAGGCCCAGAAAGTCAGAGTGATTTGCTCTAGACACGCACAACTAGTAACTTGAAGAACTAGGATCCAAAATTGTATCCTCTTACTCAAAATCCAACACTAGTTTTATGTTGTGTATTACTCCCTCTCAGGTACTCTATACAGCACCCAAAACTGATCTATTTACTGTTCCCTTGTATAAGATGTTACATAGTCTATCTCTATGCCTCTGCCCCTTCAACTCTGCCTCATAAGACCTTTTGGGGGTGATGATTACTCTCCAATATGTGAAACTATTCCTCCAAAACTGTTATGATAAATCTGACAAACATGCTACCTTTACTGCCACCATCACATTTGAACAACAGAAACCGACTTCCATATTGACATCAAACCATTACACAACCTTATTGTGTAGCTTCTGTGCTCTGATGAACAGTCACTCTTCTTCAGTTTCAGTCTAGAAAATAAAAACATCTTAATATGAAGAAAATACTGAATTTAGGCACTCAAAGATTTGTCCTAATCCCAGTCCGCATATCAATACAATTGACTGGTTTTGTTAATTTGATCAAATGATCCATTTAACAAAGAGGGAGCAGTAATTGGTCCATCTGGCTACTCAGCATAATCAACTAACCAGCATAGTCCAAGGGACCAGTTCAGAAGAAGTCCCATATAAGCTTAGTTTCATTCATTTTTGTGCTGCTCAATTCCCAGTGTTGTTCTCCCCATGATAATAATCTGGATGACTGATATTTGATGACCAGTCGGAGAAAATTCCCTTTAAAGAGAATGCAAAGCATTCTTTAAGACTAGGTGCTTTAAGTCCCTAACCCTTTAAAATCCAAATCTTGATATTTGAAAATCAAGCTTGAAAAAAAATTTTTTTAATTAAAAAAAAAGAAAAGAAAATCAAGTTTGACTATGGAAAATGAATCCATTCTTTGGTTCCTTATCAACTTTAAGGAACCATATCTCAGAATTTTAAAAAAGCTAATTTTTATTTATATTCTTGAGAACATATAGCTATATATTTGCAATATGTTATGAGTTCATATAGTCTTCCTTGCTGCCCCAAATGCAAATGCCTTACCCAAATACTAGAAGCTTAGTGTCTGATGAATAATTAGATATCAAGGCTTTAATAGAAGTGAAAGATTATGCCTCAAATTTACTTGTATTTTTTAATAACCTAGTAACAGTTCAAATATCCAACTGCTTGCTGGATATCCCCAACTGAATGTGTAATAGTCTTCTTAAATGTAATATGTTCAAAATCAAATCCATTATCTTGACCTCTAAACCCACCCCTCATCTTCCTAATTTATGTCCACAGCATCATTTTTTCTAGTCACTTTTTCATTTCCACTCACCTCCTATAACCAATCAGTTGACAAGTCTTATCAATTCTTCTTCTTCAATATTTATTGCATCCATCCACTTGTCTTAACTCATACCACAACTACACTACTTTGGGTTTTCATCAGTTCTTCACTGGACTTTTGCTACAGCATCCTAATTGGTCTCCTTGCCAATCTTTGGCCATTCTCCACATAACTGCCAAATTGACATTCCTGAATCAAAGTGATTATGTCACTCACTTGCTCAAAATACTCTAGTGACTATGTATTGCCTCCAGAATAAAATACAAATTTGACATTTTAAACCTTCCCAATTCTGCTCTTCTAGCCTATAAGATTAACATGAGTCTATTTTTTTCAGACTGATTACACGTTACTCCCTCTCATTCACTCTACATATCACCTAAACTGGTCTAGTTACTGTTCCCCTTTATAAAATGGTCCATAATCTATCTCTAAGAATTTGAATAGATTGGTCTCTATAAGCCCAGCTCAGGACTGCAATTTTCACCTATACACCTGATAGAAAGCACTGAAAGAACAAACAGATGTATTCTACCCATAATTATCGTTTCTGTATCTCTAGATGCCTGTGCTCACTGTGGATATGCAGTGTCCTAGTACTGAATATGGACCACACTTAAAGTCAAATTGTTTCACAAGGAAATAGGATCCAAAATAGCAGTTCTTAACCAGAAGTTTGTAAAAAATTATTAAAATGATAGATGTAGTAAATGTCATTGGCTTCCTCCATAACACGATTTATTCTATTTTATTCATTTAAAAACATTCTGAGAAGTCCATAGACTTTACCAAAATTCCAGAGAGGTCCATGGAGAGAGAGAGAGAGAGAGAGAGAGAGAGAGAGAGAGAGAGAGAGGGAGAGAGAGAGA
>NW_027187324.1:12321817-12324943 GCF_028583685.1 Petaurus breviceps papuanus | reverse complement strand
AGAGAGAGAGAGAGAGAGAGAGAGAGAGAGAGAGAGAGAGTCTAAGAACTTCTAATCTAAAACATCCTGCCTCTTCACTTTGATAACCTTCATTTGAATATTCTTCACTTTTTTTGTGCAGACCATATTTCATCAAGGTAGGTAGCCCCTCTATCAATATGGAACTTACAATCTGCAACTTACAATCCTGAACAGTCTAGAACAGAGATGCCAAACACAAAGCTGAATGGATAGAAATATAATTGGGAAATTTTTAACAAATTAAACAAAAATATAATAAAAGATAAATAATATTAATAGTTGGTTTTCTAATTCCATGTGAACTTGCAGGGACACCTTTATGTAGCACATCATGCTAAGCTTGGCATCTCTGGACTAGAGTATTGAAAGATAGAATGACTTGCTCGTGGACACATCTAGTACAGATCACAGGCAAGACCAGAACCAAGGCTAGCCCTTAGCCCATTGCATTACCCCATTCTGCTTCTCACCTCATTATATAAGTTTTCTTTGTCCCATTCATTATCTGAAGTTTCACTGACAGAACTGTATTATTTATGTTTCCTGGAGAGCAATGCTGTATTTTGAGACCCTATCTGGTCCTCATGTGGTACCTCTGGTAATCTGGGGTACAGGCAGAGAGGAGGATGTAATCTTATATTAAAAACATCCCCTATTAAGTGCCTTCTATGTTCCAGGCACCATACGCTAGCTTCCGAGGTTACAAATATGAAGAATAAGACAATTTCTAGGGGCAATAAGCTTCTAGAAATTCAGTAATTAGCTGGAGTAGAATGAGAGAATACATGGGGTGTATGGGGCATTCCAAGAGGACTAGCGCCTCTGGTGTAGGGTTGCTGAGCCCTTCTCAGGGCTTTGGTGTCTACCTTTCAACGAACTCCAACCTGTGGCTGCAAATGTAATAAGCGTAACAGTCATACCACAATAAAAACCATCTCAACAGATATGCTAAACCGTGTTGAGGGTAACTAAGAGGCCTCAAACACATTGGTGAGTTAAAGGAAGTCTACCCCAAGCATGTGAAAACTTCCCTCCATGGCATGAGCAGAGAATAATTTGTCCCAATGTCCACAAAGGCAGCTAAAGCAGGAGCTCTGAAAGCTGATTCAGACATCAAAGATTTCAAAGTCATCTACTGCCTTCCAGGACATATCCAGTAATCTTGACTTTTGTCTTGCTACTAAACTCTGATGACTCTAGGAGACAGTGAAGCTGAAGACTTTGTGCCTCTCTACCTCACTTAAATCCAATTCAGGCACTAGTCAAGACATCACCTGTGATGTTATTGGCCCTCTTCAAAATCAAAGGGTGTTTGAAAAGGGACAGGGTCAAAATAGAGAATAGAAGTAGTGGGGGGCAGGATAGGATGGAGGGAAATATAGTCAGTCTCTCCCAATATACCCACTAGGGAAATGTTTTGTCTTACTACACATGTACGGCCTATTCTGAATTGCTTATCTTCCCAGTAAGGGTGGGTGATGAGGGAGGAAGGGAAAGAATCTAGAATTCAAAGTTTTAAAATCAAATGTTTTTTAATTATTATTATTTATATGCAACTGAGAAATAAGATATAAAGGCACTGGGGTATGGAGATCCATCTTGCCCTACCAGAAAGTTGGAGGGAGGATGGGGGAGGATATAGGAGAGAGCAGATTGGGGGAGGGGGTATACAGTGAGAACACTGTTTTGGGGTGATGGGTAGGGGAAAGAAGGGAAGAAAATTTGTAACTCAAAATCTTGTGGAAATGAATGATGTAAACTAATAATAAACAAAATTTAATTTAAAAAATTAAAAAAATTTTAAATACAAAAACAAAGGATGAACATTACATGACATTATGTGACTACTCCCAGTTCCCTTAGGAAATGCTGAAAAAAACAACAACATTCTTGCAGTCAAAAGTTTGCTAGTATGATCTTGGTATCTGCTATCAAGCTCATACTTGTATGGGGAAGGGTTTGGTTCTCCTGGATAATAAAAAGAAGTAACAGGTCATCTGTACGGGAATGCCTAAAAAATTCAGAAAATGTTCATCAATGGGAATCACAAGGCAAAGAGAAACAAAGAGGCTTGGTTTAAAAAAAATGCATTTCCATGATGGCACACCATTCAGATCTGGAAAGAAGACATATTATATGTGACTTCAATAAAATAAAATTAAAAAATCACATTCCAATGTGTCAAGCCCTGCCTATTTTTCTATATGTCTTGAGTAAGCTAATGTCTTCACTTCTTTATTTTCAATTTACAGCCATGTCTACAATGACAAAATCTTTTATCAATAAAATAATATCTGCTTTAAGACTTTTACTTGGGAATGTAATAATCAGCCAACTGTGTTATTTTGGGCAGAAATATCTCAAAATTCTGCCTAAATGGCTATAAAACTGTGCATACCCTTTGATCCAGCAATACCATTGCTAGGTCTGTATCTCCAAAACATCCCAAAAAAGGGGAAAGAACCTATTTGTACAAAAAATTTATTTATAGCAGATCTTTTTATATTGGCTAAGAAGTAGAAATTAAAGGACACCTATCAATTGGGGAATGTCTAAACAAGCTATAGTATATGATTGTGATGGAATATTATTGCATAAGAAATTACAAGTAGGATAATTTCAGAAAAACCTGGAAAGACTTACATGAACTGACACATAGTAAAGTAAATAGAGAATGCTGTGAACAGTTAACAGCAATATTATTTGATAAAGAAGTGTGAAGGACTTAGCTATTCTCAGAAATTCAATGATCCAATACAATCCCAAAGGACTAATGATGAATCATGAAAGAAAGAAAGGAAGAAAGAAAGAAAGAAACAGAGAGAGAAAGAAAGAAAAGGAGAGAGAGAGAGAAAGAAGGAGAGAAAGAGAGAGAGGGAAAGAGGAAGGAAGGAGGAAAGAAAGAAAGAAAGAAAGAAAGAAAGAAAGAAAGAAAGAAAGAAAGAAAGAAAGAAAGAAAGAAAGAAAGAAAGAAAGAAAGAAAGAAAGACAGAAAGAAAGAAAGAAAGAAAGAAAGAAAGAAAGAAAGAAAGAAAGAAAGAAAGAAAGAAAGACAGACAGAAAGAAAGAAAGAAAGAAAGAAAGAAAGAAAGAAAGAAAGAAAGA
>NW_027187324.1:12293029-12321807 GCF_028583685.1 Petaurus breviceps papuanus | reverse complement strand
GAAAGAAAGAAAGAAAGAAAGAAAGAAAGAAAGAAAGAAAGAAAGAAGAGAAAGAAGGAGAGAAAGAGAGAGAGGGAAAGAGGAAGGAAGGAAGGAAGGAAGGAAGGAAGGAAGGAAGGAAGGAAGGAAGGAGGGAAGGAAGGAAGGAAGGAAGGAAGGAAGGAAGGAAGGAAGGAAGGGCCATTCCCTGTGCTCAAAAGGACTTGCATTGTAAACTTTATCACAAGCCTTCCCAGATTGCCTCTTTCCTGACACATTTAGACACAAAGAGAAAAATGTTTCTAACCCCCTTAAACTCTTCAAAGAGAACTTCAACTGCCAATCAAGGTAAAATTTACTGACATTAACATTTTCAACCTTGTTTCTTTTACCTATGACATAGTATATTAAAATATTTTCTAAACAGATAAGCCAGACATTTTTCTTCCTAAGGCATCACAACCACAGTAAATGTCTTATTTTGGCCTATAAAAATGATGAAATATTTTCAAAACATTTTAAGCCTTTGTACTGTATCAGGGGAAAATTCAACCCCAGAGGAAATATTTGCAAAAATATTTTGACTATTAAGGTAGTATGGGAAAATATTTAAATATATTTGTTGATAAAGCATATCTGAATAAAGATAATTGATCCCTTCTGTAATATGACCTTGATCCAGATCTGATAACCCAATAAAAACAGCAGAGCTTTATTAAACAACCATAAAACGTATTGTATTACCCTTTCCTCTACACCTAATTAGTAAAGTTCCAATTATTTTATTACATCCAACAACAACAAAAACTACTACATCTCAGTAGCAAAAAAAAAAGAAAGAAACAAGTGTAGGCCAGGGGTTGAAGGGTGGGCAACATAGTTGAAAGATTACTTCACTGGAGCTTGAGAACCTGGGCTCAAGTCCCACTTCTGCCACTAAGTATGACCTTGGGCGAGTCACTTAATCATTCCAGGTCTCAGATTCTTTCTCTATAAAATAAAGAGTATTGAACTAAGTGATCCCTACATACTATCCTTGGACCTAAGAGTTTTTGTAATAATGTAATGATTCAAGAAAATGGAATTCCATTATTAATTAATGCTTAATCTATGACTGGGTTGCATGCTACTCCCAGTTTGCTCTGATTAAAACAACAATATTCATTCACTCCTTTAACAAACATTTATTAAGCACTTACTAATTGCCTGCTTTCCGCAGTCTGCTGCACTACTGTTAAAATATTCAAAATACTATTTCATAGATTTGGAACTATAATTCACCTCAGAGGTGATAGTCCAACCCCCATTCATGCCATAGACGAGCCCAAGATTCTGAGAATTTAAGTGAATTACCAAAGGTCACACAAGTAGTAAATCACAAAATAAGGATTCAGACCCAGTTCATCTTAATCTGAATTTAGTCTTTCTTCCCCCAAATCACATACCATCCTTGCCTTACTGTTCCACAGTAACACTACACAGAATGTTGAAGTGCATCAATCCTATTACCTCTGGATAGTGCCATAGAATACTTTCCCTCATGGCTTCCAAGAAGAACAAGGTCTTCTCTGCAGAATACATTCAAATAGAACTTGAGCTCTCTGGAATGAGTTCATTGGTACATTACCCCAGTCTCAAGCCAATCAAAAGGTTTCCTAATGACATACAAAATGTGTAGGACTCCACTTCTGGTGAACTTAGTCTAATCTAAGTCAAGAAAACATTCAACTGCACCTCCCCCAGCAAGCAACTAAAGAAAGAAATATTAAAAGATAATTAGAATAGTTTCCATCCACTTAAAATCAAAATAATTCAATCTAGTGTATATTTCACTCCCAAAGTTCACAAAATATCTCATTCTTTACACACCCTAAGAAGTACATTTCCTTAAAACCTGTACATTTTTCTATCCATAAGAAACTGAACACTGCTGAGCCCTTTGGTTAGAGTTAAAAGTAATGAGATCAAAAAAAGGAATGAGTCATATAAAAAAGTGAACAAACCTTAAAATGTATTTATTTTGAAGATTTAAAACTTGAATGAATTTTGTATATTTTAGTTCTTATAGAAAAACAACATTCCTATATCCAGGTTGTGTTTATCACATATTCATGTTGTTTACAGTATCAAATGTTTCAACACTCATCAGTTTCATTCATTAATGTAATTATGACTATGGCATTTCAACTAATTCCCTGGAATTCTAATTAATAGAAACTAATGAGTTGGTAACTTGGGCCAAGGACACCATTAAGCTAAGCTAATGAAAGACCAACAAGATATAATTGTCCTTTAAAATTAGGGAGTTTCAAGAGATCACTGTTATTTTAAACCACATTATTATATAGCAGTATAATCTGGTGACTTCCAAATCCTATGTAGCAATGGACTTCTTTTTTAAAAAATCATTATTTCTCCCACTTTTTATAAAATGACCTACATAAATAATTTTCTTAGCTTATATTTTATTCAAATAAAATTAAGAATTTCTTGTTTTGCAATAGGAATTATTAAACATAACAAAATACATGGATATATTTATTGATAAAATCTTCTATAATTTTGTAAAATAATGACCATAATAATATTATTAATATGATGAACGGGCTTGCTCTCTCACCAAGTTTCCCTCAACACGGTGTCACTGATGATATTGCTAGTCATAATTCTTCTTCAACCAGTAATTGAGGTCAATATTTTGTCTTTATAACAACTCCAGGGGAAATCCCTGCTTCACACAAATAAGATGTCATAAGCAACAGTGAAATCTGGATCACTGCAATAAATTTTTTAAGAGGTTTTCTTTTAATATATTTGTAAATGTTTAAAATGAAATTTTTATAACTTGAAATATTGCATGTAACTCCTTGCTCCTGAGCAGACAAGTGATTATGAAGCAAGTAATGAATTCATTTTCCAAAAGGCACTACATTTTAAACTGGTACTTGTCGACCTGTGGTTAGTCCTGATATCAATTGAGCCCCATTGTTGCAGAGTTCTAAATGCTACTCCCATATATTATTTTCATTAAAAATTTTGTCAATTATATTGAAATTTTCTCTTATCAATTGGTTTGCAAAGTAACAAAATTTCCCTAACATCCTTCATCAACATGTCATATCAAGGTAATCAAATGAACATCTTTAACTATATCTAGTGTTTCCATGTTCAGTGAAACAGGTTTTGGGCCATATGGGCAAATCACCCTCCTATCATACATATTATGCACAAATGAAACCATTCAAAGCTCTTTGAACTGGGCATTGTTTTAACCATAACATTTACTATAGGTGGAACCAATATCTCTCTTGTGAAATGAAGCTTTTTTTAACATTTAGCAGTTTTATAAACAACCTTATATTGATGAAAACAATTCTTGTCACAGTTTTTTTTTTTAATTTGTTTCTGCTAATTAAATAAGAACACCTAATTTTCACTGGATAATTCTCATCTGGCCAATGTATTCTGCATGTACAAGATATTGTTTCAGTTTATTAGGTTTCATGCAATCTCTAGCTAAAGCTATCATACCATTCAAACACAGCGCTCTTTCTAATACATCAGCAACAATTCATGTTAATCCCAATAATAAATGTAATGGATCTTTTTTTTTTTAATTTGGGTTTTTTGCTTTGTTTTTGTGTTTCCACCACATAAACTCTCTCTTGCCTTTGTACTAGAGTGAGCTGCTCTGGGAGATTTTCTTTTCAAATTGGTTATATATTTCTCCATCAAAAATGACTATTATTTGGCATAATTAATTAATTATATAATTAATATTAATTAATATTTAGCATAATTAATTATTCATGGGGAATCACAAGGAAATTAGGGAAGTAGAACATGAATGAGATCTCAGAAATCATCTATCCCAACTTTCTCATTTTACAGATGAGACCCACAAAGGTTAAGGGACTTGCCCAAGATCATACCATTAGTAGACATCAGAAGTGGCATTTGAAACCAAATCCTCTGAGGCCTGAGCAAGGACTCTTTCTTCCACATCAGTGGCGGCAAATTCAAATAGAAACAGGTCCCTGCAGGCAGCATATTGACTTAGAAAATCACAAATTAACATTAACAGTATGTTGTATTGTGTTTTTATTTTGTTAATAATTTTCCAATGCACCCCAGAGTTTGGAAAGTTTTCTTTTAAAGGGTTAGTAGTAAAACCTCTCTTTGTATAGTCACCAAAGAAGCTTAATACAGGTTTATGGTTAAGTCAAGCGGTTTCAGGTGCCCTTTTGACCTCTCCTCCCTTACATGGTTCACTCCTTCATGTCAAACACTCTCTCAGAATGCAACAAAAATCAATTTATCTTCACCTGGAAATAAAATCCCAAGGCTTGACTGTGCATGCAACAAATAAATAAGTTAAAATAAAGCAAAAAAATTTCCAGAGGTAACAAGTTCAGTTGTCCAGACAGCAGAGAGTGAAGAGAAAGAGAACAGAGAGGGAATTAACTTTAGTATATCCCTACCTTTCTGCACCACTGGCTAACTACTGGCGCACATCCACCTTGTGTCTCTTTCTTTTCCATCAAGCGCAATATTCCTGGGCTTTCCCATCTCAAGAAGTGTCCACCTCACATGACCCTTCAGTTCCTCCTTCCAACTAAGAAAAGCCAGTTTCCACTATTTCAAATAATTTTGAGTGCATTTATTGTGCTTACACATTTTTCTTGATTTTGCATCTTTCAAACAATGAGGTGCTTCTATTTTGCACTGTGTAACTTAAAGGGGTGGATTTTATCCTCTGTTTTTTGTAATATATAAATATAACAAAAAAAATTGATAGGAAAAAAAAGTTTCCATAAGTCCTCTTGCTAATAGGAGGTATAACAGTGTTTTTCTGTTAACCAGAATTCTCTTACCTGACATGAATATATAATTACCTTAAAGTCCCCAAGAGCCTAATATAATTCCTGAATCACAAAAGATTAAAGTATGTTCACTTAGTTCTAATGATAATTGAACTTTGACCCTGGAGTCAGGAGACTTAGGTTTGAGTATTGGCTCTAATATTGGCCATGAAATTCCAAGTTTATCACTACACATCTATCAACTTCAGATTGCTTGTCTGAGTTCATTTGTTTGTTATTCATTCATTTATTTAAGCATTTTTGGGAAAAGGCAGGGGTTTGGCCTGGGATTTCACTGATGTAGGAGAGGAAAATCTCTCTGCAAATCTAAATCAGCAACTGTTGTGCAATGTGCAATCTAGACGGTAGTACAGTGTCACAAATGTCACTAGTACGGCTGCTACAGGTCAGAGGTAGGATGCGAACCCTGGTAATCCCAATACGAAGGAAGGCCCACTCTCCATCTATACTTCCACATTGCCTTTCTTCAAGATTATACTTGTACCACCTACCTAGCACAGCTGTTGTGAAAAAAGATCTATGTAAATTATAAAGTGATTATATGAATGTAAGCCATAATCAGTACTGAATTGTATTATAATCCATTAAATACTGGTGAGTCAACATGTTGCAAATCTCAATTAACCAAAACATTAGATTAATCAGAACATCCTATTCCCCAACCAGTCTTAAAACAGATAATTTCTTATGCTCTGATGACTCTTTTTCTTATTGTGGTTCCTCCAATATTATCCTGGAACTCATGATACATTACACACACACACACACACACACACACACACACACACACACGAGATTTGGAGTCTGTTACACACAAGCACACATACACACACCACACACATGCAAAGCTATCACCCTGTGATTCAAGGGCATACATTTGTAAGTTAATTGCCTTAAAGTTAGGGGAGTCCATCCTGTGGTTGTGGAGTTGAGTGAAGTTAACTGACCCACAGAGGAATAAAGTTCATGATTTTGGCCTTATTAACCCAGAGTTTTAACCTCACAGAAGCAGTCCACTTTACTGAGCAGCACAGTTCCACAAGACTACACAGGCTTCAGCAGCCTGTTCTCACTTTACTTTAAAGGCTACAGGAGAACTTGAATCTCCAAATGTCCTTTCTTCCCAATCACCAGAGCTTAAGAAGGACCCTGCATGGATGGAGACAGACTTCTCTGTCAGGGCTTCCAGATACAAAGAAGGCTTTTCTTCCTGATTAACTCAATATATTGTATATATCACATCTAAACTCTCTGTTACTCCATGATGGTTCAATTTCAGACCCTCAGATGAATGCTTCCTTATGACTCAAGACTCTTACAAGGACGCCTAACTTACTTATATTAATATATTAAAGCTAAACTTCCTTCTAATCTTACACTGAAGCCATGTATTGGAGTGCAGATAACACTGGGTTTTCAAAAGTTATGTTAATGGAATACAAGTTCTTGGAAGTCCAGACATGATGCTAATATTGGATATAGAAAGGCAAAAATGATCCTGATCTTGAAGAATCCACAGGTACAGATAATTAAATAAGTAAATATATATGTGTGTGTGTATATATGTATATATATATATACATATATATGTGTATATATATAAAATCTTAACAATATCTTTTTGGATAGGTGAGACAAACTTCTGAGGGAATCAAGAAAGAACTCTTGGGCAACTAGGTGGTACAGTGAATAGAGCACCAGCCCTGGAGTCAGGAGGACATGAGTTCAAATCCAGCTTCAGACACTTAACACAAAAACTAGCTGTGTGACCTTGGGCAAGTCACTTAACCCCAACTGCCCTTCCCCCCCAAAAACAAAGCAAAGAAAGAACTCTTGTAGAGTCATACATTGATAGCTAGTAGGACCCTTAGAAGCTTTATAGTCTAATCACCTCATTTAAGATAAGGAATTGAGGTCAAGAGAGATTAAACAATGGACCCATGGTTGTATCTTTAGCAAATGTCAGAGGCAGAGAACAAGCCCCAGGCTTTCTGACTCTAAGTCAAGTAATCTAGCTACTATACCTCGGGAAGGGGGAAGGGAATTAGCAGAAACTAAGGATCTACTATTTACAAGGCACTTTACAAATATGGTCTCATTTGATCTTCACAACAATTCTGGGAAATAGGTGCCATTATTATTATTCCCTGTCAACCTGAAAGTTTGGTCAAAAAAGGCAAACAGGCTAAGTGGCATATAAATTCATATTGTTTATTCTCTTAAAATTGCCAAAGCTAGTCAGAACGTAAATTCTGACTGACTGATAAAAGAATGTATAGGCTTAGATACATTTTAGAGCAATCCCAATTCAGGATGCCTGTGTCCCTCAGATTTATGGTCTCCATATGTGCCTAACCATACTGTGAGAAAGGAAGTTTCTTAGTTGAATAAGTCATAAATACAATAAGACAAGACAATTGACAAAGTGTCAATTGGAAATTACATTCCCAAGATATTTGTTT
This sequence comes from Petaurus breviceps papuanus, assembly GCF_028583685.1. NCBI lineage: Eukaryota > Metazoa > Chordata > Mammalia > Diprotodontia > Petauridae > Petaurus > Petaurus breviceps. Next base: position 12,314,483 of record NW_027187324.1, on the reverse strand, counting down.
CTCCTGTATAGCATGTGTCCATAGGATACCAAAATAAGAGAAGTCCCACTATTCATGACAAAATCTGGTCCTTCACATCCTGACCTTTACTGGTTACAGAAAGGAAGAATGCTCCTAATCAGCCTCATCGGGTCTCAAAGTTGCTGACACAGGAAAGGGAATCTTTAGAGCAAAGCAAAGCATTTCTGGTTGATTAGTTCAGGTCTGGGCCTTTATTGGGGTTCAAATGATCTGAAATGATTATCACCCCATATTATAGGCCCAGAGCTAAGGAGATACAGTTGAGTGGAACCTTAAAAAGAACTGGAGATTACAAAAGAGAAAAGTTAAGAAGAAAGACGACTTCAAGCATGCGGGAAATAGCTTATGAGCAGACACAGAGAGGAGGTAGGAATGCATATACAAAGAACTAAACTGGAAAGGTTTTGAGTATGGGTTGGTAGATAGATTCTGTTGTGTGTCTATAAATCTAATTAAATTCAAAATGACTCAGCACCAGAGGGTGGGCCACCAACTAATGACTTTTTTTTAAGCTAGTGCAACATGTTAAATCATCCAAGAAGGCAACAGTGTGCTAGTAAATTTTTAACAAACTGCTCTCCAGCAAAGAAAAAAAAAAGGGATGTGGGACAGGACACACTTTTTAAAGTTTAATCAGCATTGTCAACATTTTCTCCATTACTTTCCTAAGTCTAGAAATCAAAACAATAATCAAACCCTAATCTGTGGCAATTACAATTTTGAAGGTATAAAAGCTCAGACTGAAAAGCTAAGGATAGACTCTCAGAAACCAGTCAGAGCCAGATGCAGTACACCCTTGCAGGAAGGGCATGTTGAGGTTCTGATTGGCATCAGCTGAGGAATTATGTAAGCCAATGACATAACCAACCCTTGAACTGTTACAATAATACAACAAATACAACCAATTCTTATGTCTAATTTCAAAGAATAAAAAATATTTCTTCTTTATTTGAAATTTTTAGTTTCATTGCTAGATTGATTAAATGCTATGCAATTTTATATGTATTTTAATGACTTAATTTAAATGAATTCTTTTCTTACCTGGAATTACTCTCTTTCAAAGTTTCTCTTTATTCAGTAGAAGTGATCATTTCTCTTACCTTATTTTGCTTCCTCTGTCTCTCCTGGTGATAGATAGTTTTGAGAGGTAGGCTAAACCATTCTCAATGTTTTTCTTTTTCAAAAAAGATCTGATATACTGGATGCAGAAAAAAAAAACCCACACAAACACTCTCAAAAAAATAATGCACTGAAAACATAGAAGCAAATTCCAATTAAGATGAGCCTGTGAGGCAAGTGGGTGAAACAATCTTAAAATAACAGACCAAAGGAGTGACAGATGAAAGTTAAAAGTTGTAATGCAGCACCTGCCAACATTTGAGAGAATCTAGGGCATCAGAAAAGGTAGGGAAGGAAAATTATAAGAAAAAATACAGGTGAAAATCAGTGATAGAAGTAAAATAAAAGAATCTCACCTAACCTGAAGGGTTTATGTGGTTTTCTTAGTATAAAAGGGTCTTGATTATTACTTATATAATCTTATAAAATGAAACTATGGAAAATAAAGGACCTTATTATCTTAAGTCTAACTGGTTCAATTAGTTGAGATTCAATTAGTTAGGCAAAATGGACCTTCTTTTCATCCCACCTTTTGCTCTGGGAACATTTATAAAAATCAACATTACCATTGCTTCTACAAAAAGAGTGAGGGAGAAGATTCTGGGATGTTGATGGAATAGGTCTGAAAATTCCAAGCTCTCAAGATTTTCCCCCACAAAAGAGATAAAATATCACCTTAATGCGAACAAAGTACAGGTAAAAATAAAAAAAGAATAGGGGCACAACAGGGTTCTTCCTGGGACAATGCCAGATGATCTAAAGAAAAAATCCAGGATGAGGTTTGGTGCCTGTGAAGAGTCAACATGTCCAGGTTAGGGTCCACTTTAACAACAAGTGGCAAGCCCTGGGGTTAGTTGGTTTGAGAGGCTGCCTCTACCCCAGCCACAGGAACTTTTACCCCCTGGAAAGCAAGAGGAGTTGGGCATCTATGCCTTGGGGAAGATCAAGGGAACCTCTGTTGATATGCCTGGTGAGTGCAGAAGTAGTGGGGCAGGAAGCACCTGCTGTGGGAACTTAACAGGAGGTTGGAGGTTTGGCTTTGGTTCCAGGCTAAAGGGGAGAACTGAAAGATCTGGGTCAAGAGGCAACATCCTCCATACCCCAGGACCAGAGATGATTACAAAAATTAAGCTATTATCACTAAAAATGCACGGGCAAAGGAGAAAGAATCCAACCACAGAAAACTATTATGGGAACAGAGAAGACCTGGTTCATCTTCAGAGGAGGATACTGAAGTAAAGAAACCTCCTAAAAGTAATGTCAAATGGTCACCTGCCCATAAAGGATTCATAGAAGATCTTTTAAAAAGACTTAAAAAAAAATCAAATGACGGGGTAGCTAGGTGGTGCAATGAATCATCGGCCCTGGAGTCAGGAGGACCTGAGTTCAAATCCAGCCTCAGACACTTAACACAAAAACTAGCCATGTGACCTTGGGCAAGTCACAACCCCAATTGCCCTCCAAAAAAAAAACCTAAAAACAAAAAAAAAAAACCAACAAAATCAAATGACAGAGATGGAGGACAAACTGGAAAAAAAAATAACAAGAAGAATCCAAGAAAAACAAGAAGATTATGAAAGGAAAGTCAACCAATTAGAAAAGGAAATAAAGAATCTCTTTTTTTTTTTGCTTTTTGAAGGGCAATTGGGGTTAAGTGACTTGCCCAAGGTCACATGGCTAGTTTTTGTGTTAAGTGTCTGAGGCTGGATTTGAGCTCAGGTATTCCTGACTCCAGGGCCAGTGCTCTATTCACTGCACCACCTAGCTGTCCCCAATGAAGACTTTTTTTTTTTTTGCTTTTTGGAGGGCAATTGGGGTTAAGTAACTTGCCCAAGGTCGTGGTTAGTTTTTGTGTGTGTGTGTTAAGTGTCTGAAGCCGAATCCGAACTCACATCCTCCTGACTCCAGGGCCGGTGCTGTAGTCACTGTGCCACCTAGCCGCCCCCTGAAATAAAGAATATTAAGGAAGAAAATGACACCTTGAAAATTAGAATGGTGAAGCCAGTGAAAGTATAAGAGATCAAGAAATAATTAAATAGAATATGAATAATGAAAAAATACAAGAAAATAAAACATCTTATAAGAAAAACAGCAGATTTAGAGACTACAACAAGAAGAGAAACATGAAAATAATCAGATTAACTGAAAGTTATGATCAAAAAAAGAATCTTAATACAATAATACAAGAAATAAAGAAAGAAAATTGTCCTGAATCATTACAAGTGGGGGAAGTAAAAATAGAAAAAAATCTATCAATCATCACTTTAAAAGAGATCCTTTAAGGAAAACTCATAGGAATATCATAGTCAAATTCTGAAACCTCCAACTCAAGGATTAAATATTAAAAGCAACAAAAATAAAACAATTTAAATGTGATGGGGCCACAATTAGAATCACACAAGACTTTGCAGTGGAGACATTAAAGGACCACAGGTCTTAGAATACTATGTATCAAAGAGCAAAAGAACTGGTGCACTGGCAGAAAATATCATACCCAGAAAAGTTAAGCATTATCCTGAATGAAAAAAAATGGACATTTGATAAACTGTCAGACTTTTAAGACTGTTTACTTTTTATATATGTAAAATGTAAAACATATTATGTCTAAGATTCTTATTAATAATTAGGTAGCTCATAAGAAAGATTGGGAAAAACCTGAGTATGATATGAATTTTAAAAGTAAAACCATTTAGGAACAGCTCAAAAGAGTAATTATTTTATACAAATGAGATGCAAGAGGAAGAAATGATACAGAGGAATTAGATAGCGGAGGAGGGCTGGTAGTTCTGGTAACCTACTTTCATCAGAATCAGGTTTAAGAGGAAACAATACATATACATTTAGAAGAGTATAAATGACTTCTAAATAAAACAGTAGGGCATAGGACAGAGGAGAGGACAAGGGAGGGATCTTTAGAAGGGTGGTGAGGGAAGAGGTTAAAGGGAGGTATAGAAGGGCATTTATATTTATGGGAAAGGGAGAACAGGAAAAGTATCCTTGGTTAGGGGTAGGCAATTGATAAAGTAGAGGAAGCAGGAAGGAAAGGAAACAAGAGAAATGCCCAAATATAAGCACAAAGATCAGGACTAGAATTTGTTTGGGAAAGTATATGTATGTATGTATGTACGTATGTATGTATGTGTATGTATCTATAGCTACAGAGAAACATATCCAAACTTAACTGTAGCCTTGGAGGAGGGGATAAAAAAGTACACAGAAAAGAACAAAAGAAAACTTACAAGGAAGCAAAGAAAAGATGGACAGTTCTCAGCACGAAGTATATTATTTATTATACAGACTTTCTTGAAATGAAAATTTATTGTTACATATTTTGAATACTCTCTTAGGTTCTGCTATGCACATGACATGCTTTTTTCTTTCTTTGTACTTAAGTTCCAATATTTAAGTTTATGATATGTTTTTGTTTCTTTTCTCTATTCTAGTATTTGTGCTCTGGTGTTTGAATCTAAAATAAAATTGAAAAAAAAAAGAGTGAGTTAGACCACCCTATGGCTTCACTCACCATTCCTGTGACCCTTTCCCATCCCTCTCCCCTTCCTGTAACTAGAACAAAAAAATTTCTTCCCTGATGACCCTTCCACTATATGAGTTTTCTTCCCCTATTAGAATGTAGGCTCTTTGAGGGCAGGGACTATCTCACATTTTCTTTGAATCCATGGTGTCCAGCACAGTACCTGGCTCTTAGTAGGTACTTAAAAATGCTTTTCTCTTCCATTCTATATGTCCTCTATCTCTTTGTTCAAAAGGGTAAAAAAAAACCTTCCTTTGATTTTTCCCATATGCTCTGACTCAGTCAGTGGCCCGGTTCCTTGACATCCAAAAACTAGAGAAAGACCCAGTCATATAGTGAAACAAACAAACAAACAAAACCAAGAACATACTGAAACAGATATATTGCTAAAATAGATCTAAAAAAAGTTTTAGGCATCCTCTGATTATTAATTATTTATATGAATATTATATTAATAATAATATTCTTTATTAAATAATTAATTATATTAATGCACATATACATACATATATATGTATAAATGTGTGTATACATATAAACACACACATACACACACGCACATTTATTCACTTATTTGTATGTATGTAATATATTTCTTGGCATCCTGTGAAACCTTTACAAAAATAGACTATGTTCTAGGGATCAGAGAAATTATTTGTTGTTGCTGTTGTTCAATTGTTTCAGTAATGTCTGACTATTCATGACCTCATTTGGGATTTTCTTGGCAAAGATACTGTAGTGGTTTGACATTTCTTTCTCTAGCTCATTTTACAGAGGAGGAACAAAGACAAATAGGCTTAAGTGACTTGCCTAGAGTCACACAGTGTCTGAGGCCAGATTTGAACTCAGGAAGATGAGTCTTCCTTATTTGAGGCCCAGCACACTATCCACAATGCCACCGAGCTGTCTTTGAAAAATTATTAATAATTCTTAAAACATTAATATCAAACACATCCTTTACAAAACATAATACAAATATTAATTAATATAGAGAACACAAACCAAAGACACAAATCTAAATGTAGACCAAGTAAGGCCATGCTATCATAAAATGTAAGCTCCCTGGATACCAGGACAATTTCATTTTTGTATTTGTACCTCCAAGACCTAGTATAGTATCAGGAACATGGTGGGCACTTAGTAAATGCTTAGTGGATAGATAAATGAATGAGTCATAGAAATGATTAACAACTATGTAAAAAAGGAATAATGACAATGAAATGACTACAAAAATTTGGGATTGAAGCTAAAGCAGATTTCAGAGGAAAACATATCTCTGAAAATATAATTTTCAAAAATAGCAAGAGAGGATTAACCACTAAACATGCAGTTCTTAAAAGCTTGAAAATCAACAAATTAATGAACCAAATCAAGCATGGAAGAATAAATATTGAAAATCAGCAGAGAAATAGATAAAATGGAAAAACATGAGACTAGCACAGAGATTTTAAACAACTATTTTAAGGGACTAATAAAATTGACAAGATCTCAAAGAAATAGGAGAAAATAAAGTGATTTCACAACAAAAAAGAAATAAAATCAGCACCATAATTTTTAAGTTCAATTATAAGCTAGTCAATTCAAGAATTCAAAAAAATGATTACTTACAAAAATACAAATATTCAATTTAACAACAACAAAAAGAAGCAATATATTATATGCTACTGAATAACAGAAAGTGAAGCTTTAAATGACTTGAAGCACTGAAAGGGAGAGGATGGGGGGAAACATACTAAAGAAATCCAGAATTAACTTAAGATGTGATTAATACCAGTTGCTTATGAGAAAAATTATTCAATTTGTATCTAATTCCTAGAGTCTTGCCTGCTTGGCAATATAATTATCTACCGACACCCCATTACCTTCTAGATAGTGAAATAGTGGAGAATAATTACTTGACCCTTCCCAACTCAGCCCAAGGCAGAAGAATAAGTCTCAGAAAAGGGGGTGAAATGAGCCATATGATTAGATCAAATGAAAGAACATGTGAAGCCCTTTGCGAACTTTAAAGTGCTATAAAAATGCTATCAGCCTTATTTTTAGTAATAGTGGAAGCAGTAGTTGTTGGAGAAGTAATAGTATATTAAGTAGACTGGTTTCTTTTATTAACATGGCTGGCCTTCTTTGATTTGAAATTGACTCATTCCTTTAAAAGACAGGAAAATAGGACACAAATGTCTCCTGACTCCATTCCTATAGGCCCCTTCTCCCAGCGGTGATTTCTTCCCAGAATCTCCATTTTAGAGGATGGTACCAGACCACCAAGTACCCCTCTTTCACTCTCTGGACTTTGTCAACATTCAGGTATGTCCTACTTGCTACCAAGCAGCCCCCCTTTAATGTTTTGTCTCCCCTCATTAAAATGCAAACTCCTTGACTATTTTTCTGCCTTTCTTTGCATAAGGGCTTAATAAATGCTTATTGACTTAACAGACTTACAAATTTATAAGACCAAATCTATTCTTCTAAGGTATCAAAGGAGGTGAAGAATGAGTTCTCAAAAGAATTGCAACTTTTTAGCAACCATATAAATAATCATTCAAATCACTAATAATAGAAATACAAAACAGAACAACTCTGAGGTATTGTTTCACGTCCAATAAATTGCAAAAATTACAAAAGATAGAACTATATAGTTATAAGACCTTCAGAAAAAATAGACAATCCTTTATTGGTAAACATTTATCCTGTGGGGCGGCTAGGTGGCACAGTGAATAGAGTGCACTGGCCCTGAAGTCAGGAGGACCTGAGTTCAAATCCGGCATCAGACACTTAACACTTACTAGCCATGTGACCTTGGGCAAGTCACTTAACCCCAATTGCCCTGCCTTCCCCCACTCCAAATAGCAAAAAAAAAAAAACCCCAACATATCTATCTTATACAAGGCACTGTACTACAAAAAAGGAAAGTGATGTTGAATGAGCTATAGGTGAATAACCAAATGGGGAATATAACACCATTATAGACATATTTGCAAATAAATTCTAGGAAATGCTTAAAAAGCAATTATTACCTTAGCTATGAAAAGTATTCTTAATAATTAAGGAAGAAAATTCTACTGTCGAATTTTTTAATTATTTTTCTTTTGTTAAATATTTTTCAATTACATGTTAAAAAATCTAATAATCAATTTTTTTTAATTTTGAGTTCCAAATTCTATTGCATTTCCCTAATCCTTGAGAAGGCAAACAATTTGATATCAATTAAACATGTGAAGTCATGCAAAACATATTTCTGTATTAGCCATGTTGCAAAAGAAAATACAAGCCAAATAAAACAAGAAAATAGAGAAAGTTTTTTAAAAGTATACTTTAATCGGTATTCAAATTCATCAGTTTGTCCTCTTAGAAGTAGATAGAATCATTCATCATGGGTCCTTTGTAATGACCTTGGGTCATTGTCTTTTTTTTTTAATCATTGTCTTAATCAAATTAACTAAGTCTTTCACAAGTGATCATCCTTATAATATTGCTGTTGCTATATACTATGTTCTCCTGGTTCTGCTCACTTAATTTTGCATCAATTCTTGTAAGTCTTCCCAGGTTTTTCTGAAACTATCCTGTTCATTATTCCTTAAAGTATAATAGTATTCCATCATAATTATATACCACAAATCATTCAGCCATTCCCCAATTCTTTTCCACTACTAAAAGACCTGCTATAAATATTTTCTGTATAAATAGGCGCTCATCTCTTTGATATACAGACTTAATAGTGGTATTGCTAGATCAGAGTGTATGCACAGTTCTATAGCCCTTTAGATGTACATGGAAATTGTTATTCAGAATGGTTGGACTAGTTCAAAACTCCACCACCAGTGCATTAGTGTCTCAATCTTTCCACATCTCCTCCAGTATTTGTCATTTTCCTTTTCTGTCATGGTACCCAATCTGACAGGTCTATGATGGTATCTGAGAGTTACTTTAATTTACATCTCTCTAATCAATAGTGATTTAGGGCATTTTTTTTCACATGACTATTGATAGCTTTGATATCTTCTTCTGAAAACTTTCTGAAGTGCTTTTGTTGTGTTCTCCAAATTTTAGAATGGTATCTCATTATTTTCATTCACTTTAATGACATACTTGATTGTTTCTATGATTTTTTTCTTTGACCCACTCATTCCACAGGATTACATTATTTAATTTCCAATTATTAATGTATGCTTCCATGGCACTTTATTAAATACAATTTCTATTGCATTGTGGTCTGAAAAGTGTGCATTTAATATTTTTGCTTTTCTGCATTTAGTTGTGAGGTATTTGTGCCCCAATACATGGTCAGTTTTTGTGAAGTTGTCATGTTCAGCTGAGGAAAAAAGTATACTTCTTTCTATTCCCATTCAATTCCCCCCCCCCAGTGGTCTATCATCTCTAACTTTTTAAAATTTTCCTTTAAATTTAAATTTAAATATCTCCATGACTTCTTTCTTATTTATTTTATGGTTAGATTTATCCAGCTGGGAGAGGAGAAACTTGTGATCCTCCTCTAGTATAGTTTTGCTATTTCCTTCTACGATTCATTTAGCTTCTATGCTATTTGGTGTATATATGTTTAGCATTGCTATTACTTCATTGTCTCTGATTATCCTTTTTATTAGGTCTATTTTTGTTTTTGTTTTTGCTTTGTTTGAGTTCTCTTCCTTTTTTTTACTTCAGGTTAAACATAATAGATTCTGATTTAGCTCCTTACTTTAACTCTGCATGTGTCTCTCTGTTTTAAGTGTGTTTCTTTTAAACAATATATTGTTAGATTGTGGTTTCTACTCCATTTTGCTGTCTGTTTTTTGAGTGAATTCATCCCATTTATAGTCACAGTTATGATTAGCATGTATTTTCCTCCATCCTACTTTCTTCTGTTTATCCTTTTTTCTCTTTTTATCCCAACCCATCTCTAAGCCTGTTTTGCTTCTGACTATTGCCTTCTTTTATCTGCCTTCCCTTTTATAACCACCTCTTTGTTATTTCTCCCTCCTCCTGCTTCCCTGTTGAGTAACTTAGATTTCTATTACTAATTGAGTGTGTGTGTATATACATATGTATGTATGTGTGTATATACATGCTTGTATGTATGTACATATGTATGTTTTCCCTCTTCTAACTATTTAGATGTGAGTAAGGTTTAAGTGTTGCCCTCTCCCAATCATTATTCCTCCACTATAAAAGCTCTTCCTGTGTGCTTCTTTTATGTGACATAATTTTCCTTGCTCTTCCTCTCCCTTCCCTCTTCCTTCAGATCATCTGTTTTTCTCACCTATCCATTTTGTCTTACATTTTCATCACATAAATAACTCATTGCTATACCCTTCTTCTATGCAGGAATCCTTCTAACTGCCCTAATAATGATAAAAGTTCTTAGAACATGCACATATCACCTTCCCATATAGAAAGGTAAACAGTTTAACATTATCCAGTTCTTCATGATTTCTCTTTCATATTTACCTTTTTATGCTTCTCTTGAGTCTTGTATTTGTAAGTCAAATTTTCTATTCAGCTCCGGTCTTTTTATCAGGATGTTTAAAGTTCTCTATGTCATTAAATATCCATTTTTTTCCTTCAAAGGATTATACTCAGTGTTTCCTAGTAGGTTATTCTTGGTTGTAATCCCAACTCTTTTGTCTTCCAGAATATCATAATCCAAGCCATCCATACCTTTACTGTGTCAGCGGCTAAATCCTGTGTTATCCTGCTTGTGGCTACAGAGTATTTGTATTGTTTCTCTCTGGGTGCTTGAAGCATTGTCTCTTTGACCTGGGTGCTCTGGAATTTGTCTATAATATTCCTGAAGTTTTCATTTTGGGATCTCTATCAAGTGGTGATTGACAGAGTCTTTCAATTTCTATTTTACCCTCTGGTTTGAAGATAGGGCAGCTTTCCTTAATAATTTCTTGAAATATGATGTCTAGGCTCTTTTTTAATATGACTTTCAGTTAGTTCAATCATTCTTTTTCTGCTCATCTTCCAGCCTATTTTTGACTTTTGACTCTATGCTAAAGTGGGGCTCTGCTTCTGGAATGCAGAGGGCACCCTCCCAAGTTTTAGGGTTTTTATGCAGCTGTCTTCAGAGGTAATTCTGGAGACTTGTACGTTTTCAGTTATTCAAACATGGTAGGATCTAGGGGTAGGTGGGGTACTACTCTTCTGTGCTGAGCACTAGTCTGTGAGTGATCACAAGTACTCTTTGCCACGCTGCAACTGTGACCAAAGTCCCTACTCCCCTACAGCCACAAGTTCTGGTGTGCTAGTGTTCCTCCTTGCCCTGAGACTAAGGGCCAGGATATGACCCAGATACAAGTATGGGAAATGTAACAGAGTCCTGCCCCTGGTGCCAGAAAAGGGACCTCTATAATCTCCTTTTGACCATTTGTCTGACCTCCTTCCTGTCTGTAGGCTGAGAGGTCTGGAAACCACCACTGTCACAACTGATTCAGTTGCACCCAAGGCCAGTTCCTGGTTTGCTGGGGCCTGGTCTGTCTTGGTGTGGCCTGTGTTAGACTGTGTCCCACTCTCATTTTGGTGCAATAGGCCTTTCCTGCCAAACTTTTAAGTTATCTTGGGCTGGAAAATTGGTTCAATCCATCTTTTAGGGGGGTTCTGTCACTCTAGAATTTGTTTTGAGGCATTATTTAAAAGCATTTGGAGGGGAGTGAGAGAGAGCTCAGGTGAGGCCCTACCTTTTCTCTACCATCTTGGCTCTACCTCCCTAGTCCAACAATTCTTAAATTATCAATTCTCATCCATTTTTCCAAGTCAGTTCTTTTTCTGATGAGATATTTTTTCCAAGTTCTTCTATTCTTCATTTTTTTGCACTTTGTTTTATTGTTTCTTTATGTCCCCATAGAATTATTAGTTTCCACTTGTCTAATTCTAATCTTTAAGGAATGATTTTTGTGTGTGTGGTTTTGTATATGTTTTTTTTTTCATTTTGCCAATTCTCCTTTTTCAAAAACTTATTTTCATCAGTATTGTTGTGCCTCTTATACCAGGCTGCTCATTGTCTTATCATAATTTTCTTCCTTTGTTTTCATCTCTTTACCTAAGTTTTCCTCTACCACTTTTCCTTTATCTTTAAAATAATTTTTAGCTCTTCCAGGAATTCTTGTTGGACTTGTTTCTAATTCCTATTTTCCTCTGAGGCTCTGCTGGTAGTGATTTTGACTTCATTGTCTTCTTTTGAGTTTGTGTCTTGATCTTCATTGTCACCATAGTAGTTTTATGATCAGGTTCTTTTTTTATTCTTCCACTCTATTTCTTGATTTGGAACACTATGTTAATGTTGGGTTTTCTTCCCACAACTGGGGTGGAGAAACGGGGAGAGAGAAGGGCAATATCTCAAGCTTCAGGGGTTTTTTTGTATTTCTGTTTTCAGAACTGGTTCTGGGGGTCTGGGGATTTTCAGTGTTTCCAAGGCAGTGTGATCTGGGAAGAAGTGTGTTCACTGACCTTTTGGTCTACATTCTGGTCCTACCCAGAAATAAGCCCCAATTCCTTGAGATTTCAATAGGTAATTCTTCCTCAGGATTTCTTCTTCCTTGGAACCAAAAACTATACTGCTCCTCAGGGTCTCTGATCCCTTGGGACCAGAAATGATACTGCCCCCTCAGGGTTTCTACTCCCTCTTGACTGAAAATGCTCCTCTCTGCCCTTGAACTATGACTCAGAAGTGGGTATCAACAACAAAGTTTCCAAATAGCATCTGGTCCTACAATCCATGCTAGTATAGGGGTCAGCTGTAATCAGTTACCAGCCCATGACCATCTCTGGTTTGAGAACTCCTGAAGCTGCTGCTGATTCTGTCATTACCTCCTAGTCCTACCACTGGTGCTTCATCCACCTGGCTTCCACACCAGCCTCTGCCTTCAAGTCACAGATCTCTCTTTCTGATCTCTTAAAATCTCTTGTCTTGGGCTGGAAGAATGTCTCAGTCTGGCCTTTTGTTGATTCTGTCTAAAATTTGATTTGAATCAATATTTTGTGGTAGTTTGGAGAGGAATTTTGGGAGAACTTCAGTGGAGTGCTTTCTCTACTCTGCCATCTCAGTTCTACCATTCCTCCCACCCCATATCCCCTCTATTCTTTTATGAGAAAAAATATAATTGTCACAACTAAATCAAGAAGTAGTAAAGCAGATAAAGAAAACTATGTACCAATGTAACTAATTGACATTGTTACAAAAATTGTCAATGTAATTTCACCCCAAAATCTCTAGTAATGTATCCAGAAATTATTCAGTATGACCAAATTGAATTTATATCATGGATATAAGATTACTTCAACATGAGGAAAACAATTAATATAATCATATCTTTAAAAACAAGCCATATAAAATGGTATCATTAAATATAGAAATAGCCTTTGACAAAATTTAGCCTTCATTTATGATTAAAATTTTTTAAAAAAGTATGGCCCAGATTCAAATGTGATTAAAAGCATATACCTAAAAGAAAACTAACATTTTTGCAAAGGAGAAATACTAAACTTTCTACCAAAATATCTAAAATACAGGAGAAAAGCAAGGTTGCCCCTCTCCCATAATTATTTTCTATAAATCTTGAAATGCTAGTGATAGTAATAAGATGAGAAAGAAATGAAAAGCATAAATATTGGCAAAGAAGACATTCCCTCAATACATATTTATCCCCCAATCTGTTCTGTGTAGATTTGTCTACAGACAGATAAGTCTTTTAATCTACAGATTTCCAACTCACTCCCTTCCCCAACAAATTCAGTCCCTGGCTCATTGTTATTCTCTCCTCCCCAACTCTTGCCATCATACTGAGCATTTTCACTGGCTGCACACTGTGCCTAGAATTTTCTTCTTCCTCATCACTATTCCCTGACTTTCCTGGCTTCCTTCAAGTCCCAGTTTATCGTGATCCCCCTTAATGCCAGTGTCTCCCCTCTAAGATAATCTCCAATTTATCCTGCATATATTTTGTTTGTACATAATAATTTATGCATTGTCTCCCCATTAGACTAGAAGCCCCTGGACAGCAGGAACTCTTTTTCACCTTTAGTTGTATCCCTAGTGCTTAACACAGTGCCTGGCACATTGTAGTTCAATTAAAAATGTTTGTTGACCACTATTGATAGAGAGAAAGAATGCTCATTTAGTTGAAATTGCTTCTCACTACATCAATGTTTTGCACTAGATTCATGATTTGTTTCCGAGACTCTTCATCTCATTTCTCTTTCAATCCATGTGGTCTCTTATATACCTCTATAGCAATATAATAATATATCAATATATAACAATATATCAATAACAATATTAATACCTCCAATGGTCATCATCCAAACACTCTATACCATATACCTTCAGTCAGGCTCCTGGATTTCCAATTTTATCATTCAACTAAAACTGCTCTCTCCAAAATTGCCAATAATCTCTTAATTGCCAAATCTAATGACCTTTTCTTAATCTTTTGTTTACCTCTCTGCAGTCTCTGACACTGTTTCACCTTCTGTCTCCTTAATACAGTTTTACCTCTAGCTTTCCATGAGATTCTCTGCCAAGTTTTTCCTATATGCTCCAGTTCTGCTCCTATCTGCCCACATTCGCCTTCTCAGTCTCTTTTGCTGGATTTTCATCTAAATTGCATGCCTTACAACGATTGTACCTCAAATCTTAGTTCTAGGACCTCTTCTTGTCTCCTTCTATACAATTTCAGTTGATAATCTCATCAGTTTCCATGGATTCAATTATCATTTCTATGTTTGTGATTTTTATCTATTTATATAGCCCTAACCTCTCTCTGGACCTCAAATCTTACATGTCCCCTCGAGCTCCTAATACAGTGCTACTATAACTCATCAGCTACATTGGTCTCTGAGCATTGGAATCTCCAGTTCACTGTTTATTGCTCATATTTTATGCATTCATTTATAGATATCTGAGGCTCTGAGCTTTATTGCCGGCTCTCTGTTCTCTGACATAATCTCCCGTGAATTATTGGTCTTTTTTTCTCCTATTCCTTATCTTGTACTATTGCTACTACTCTCTGTGGTACCAGCCTTGTCTGATCCCTATGATGTAGGAAATAAACAGAAGATCCTAACCCCCACACATACCTTAGAAATAGTTTTATTAAATAAATCTCTTATCTCAGCCTGTTTGTTTGCCTTTTGTCTTTCTCACAAAACTAAGTCTAGAATACCAAAAAAAGGGGGGGGGGATGGGTTAGTGAGAATTTGGATATTTGCAAAGTTGACACTATTTGAGTTCTGCTTAATTGAGATTTCCCTGCATTAAAAGACGTTCAAAGGGCATGTTTTTACACCACCGACAATTAGAGCTAAAAGAAACCTGGAAAATTATCTAGTCTAACTTCCATTACTTTGTGGAAACTGAGGCCCAGAGAGGTGATATAATTTAAGCTACAGTCTTTTAGATAATAAGAGAATCAAGAATTAGAATTCAGTCTCCCAATTCCCAGGACAGAGCTCTCATAACTTTGTTCCTATACTACAGGATATAGGAGGACTGGCAATGAAATATAAAACCATAATCAATCCTGTAAATATGTATTTATTGCATTTTTGAAAAGTAAATTATGCAAATATTCATTTGAAGAATTTAGAAAACACAGATCATCGACGTGTTAGACCTTAACAACTTCCTCCAAACCATTAGCATTTATTATGCAAATCCACATTTGCAGAACTGATCTAATGAATAATTAACAAGCCAATAGGTGTGGAAGCTGGGATGATCTCATAGTTTCCATGTCCAAATTTGTTTAACTTTAGGAAAAGAAGCCAGTATACACTCATTTGAAAGCCGAATCCTAAGTACAAGGATTCTTTTGTTCTGGGGTTTTTTTTTTATTTTTATTTTAACATATTCAGACCTCTCCATTTGGCTGAGACTATTCAATGAAATCGATGGATTTTTTTTTATAATGTGAACAACCAAAGGCAGAATATCTAATATATTCAATGCTACTGAAAAATGCATGACTTGCAACATTAAAAAAAAAAAGAATAGGGCTGATGGCTTTAAGATGCTCTGAGAGTTTCACAACAAATGTTACAAATGAAAATGAAAATGCCTTTAAAATTGCCTAATTTCACCAATCAATTCAAAGTTCAATTTTGAATGAAATGAATATGTATATTTCAGAAGGAGCTGTAACATGCACAATAACCGTAGGTGGTGATGGCATGATTGAGGGGATTTACTTTTCAATCTATTTGTGTCCTGTGATTAACTTATCTGGTTGCATGTTGGATCATTTTAAAAATTATTAATTGGCAATATCAAACATTTCAGCAACTTCCATTCTTTATTCTTTTAAAAGAACTAAAGGACAGAGACCATGAATCATTGAAGGATTGTCAAAGATGTGGGAGGATTTCTGATAAATAGTGACTTTTCAACAATGTTGCTTTTCCTCTAGTACACATACACCTCACCACCCAGGGAAGGGGTGGGGAACACTAGGATTTTCTGGGTTAGTTAATGTCTTCAGAAAGTTGGACACAACCTAATAACATTGAGCAGGATATGCTATAGGCAAAATTGTGACACAGAATTGCAGAATATAAGAGTTGGAGGGGTCCTTAGAGACATCTCATTCCTTACCCTTTATTTTCCAGAGAAGGAAACTGAGTTTTATGGCAGGATAAGTGACTTGCTCCAGGTCAAAGTTAGCAGCAGAGTCAGTAATAAAGCCAAATATTCCTGATCCACTCCAGAAGATAAATTGGCAAAGATAGATGGATCTTTGAGACCCTCGTTCAAAATGACTAGCATTGTTTTGTAGACACAATTCAAGAATAATGTGAATTTCAAGCAAGGTGTCTGAATGAACTGTCCTCCTTCTTTGGGGTCCTATGTGACTTTAACAAATGTATGTCATACTCAGGACAATACCATGCATGTGGTAAGTGCTCAAAAATATTTGAAAAATATAAATCAATTGATTCAACCACTTTTCCAGAACTGGATGGTCAGATAAGTCAAAACAATTGATCCTAAAAGTTCCTGTAGATACAGTCTAGCTGATACTTTTGGGTGGGTATGAGATTGTTCTTCTCACTTGTAATTGACAAATTTTAAGTGTGACAGCATAGTGAATGAAAATTAACGAACAACAACAAAAAATAAAAGGTTATTCAGCATTTACCATCTTCCAGGCACCAAAGAAACAAATCCAAAAGTAAGATAGCCCCTGCCCTAAAAACATTGATATTCTAACAAAAGAAGACAAAACATACAGAGGAGCAAGACACCAGGGAAAAGCGCCTTGGTGTGGGGACCCCCGCAACCTGCAGGGAAGGTGAGTTAGTCCGTTATAGAGTCAATAATATACCCTTTCCAGAAGCAAGGGCAAAATTGATTTGATTACCGCACCCAAAGCAAGAGATAGAAGGGGACAAGGGGCATGTGGATGGGGGGCAAGAGCACTAATAAGATGGTTGGAACAGAAAGCTGGATAGGATTTGAATCTGAGTCTGATCTGAGGTTGGTTAGATATAGCGCCATAGGTGAGTTGATACTCACTAAAAAATGAAGGTAGCTAGGAAGACCCACTGTCTATAGGGGAACTACTTGGCTAAGTTGAGCCATACCAATTCTATTTCTTCCAGTGAGATGAAGGAGCACCAGGTCTTACCCTCTACCTCACCATTATAACCTCCCCCCCACCCCCAGACTCCTGGGCAGTGTCATCTCATCTATTGATTCAACCTAAGGACCCCCAACCCTTGCCAGCGCTGACATTTTACCCTATAACTGAACTTTCTTTTATGTGTTGCCTCTCCCAAAATGTAAGCACCTTAAGAGTAGAAATTGTTTTGCTTTTTCAATGTACCCCTGAAGAGGTTACCCACTAAGAGGGTTAAGGTTGCTCTGGAGACCCCAAAATACCAACACGTTGCGTCCTGCCAAATGAATTCCACTCAAGTCTTCTCAGCCAAAGAAAAGTAAAATTTATTAAAAGTTTACTTGCATTAGACACAGAGTAAGTCTGTGCTGGGTCATTCCATGGCACTCTCACTATTCTATGGCATTCTATGGCTCTCTTACACAACATGGTGTGAGATGGGGTCTTATATATAGGAAGTTATGGGAGGAATCTAGGGGTGGTCTAGGGGAGGAGTTAGGGGAGGGTCTTCAGAAGGAGTTAATGAGGTCAATGAGTGATTAAGGGTGGGAGGTAGCTGGAGGGTACAGACAATGGTGGGCAAGGCCAGTTCAAGGGTGTATTGATATTTTGATAGGCTCAAGGGTGGAAAGTAGATGAACAATGGAGGGCTAGGCTAGTAACTAGGCTAGTAGTTAGCAGTAAGTAACTAGGCTAGAGGTCTGGGCTCAGCCACAATGTAAGGCTTATTGCCTCATGCAAATGCCTCATCAAGTGAGATCATTTATTCAAGAGTCCAAGGGAGTTCCTAGAGCCTGTACCTCAAGGACTCAAGGAGAGCTCGAGGGGGCTCCCAGAGCCCATACCTCATCATCCCTAGTGCTGAGCACAGTTTTGGGTACATAATAAATTTTTAACAAATGCTTTTTTTCATTCATTTTGTTCAGGTGGGGAGAAGCAAGACAGCAGTAGTACCAATGGCAAGATGGCCAAGGTGGACAACTGGATAATGTGGTAGAAACAGTAGTGGATTGAGATTCAAGAGACCCAGGTTCTAGTCCTGACCCAATGACTAACTGTGACTCTCAACAAGGCCCTTCCTGGGGCCTCAGTTCCCTCATCTGTAAAATTAGGGAACCAGACTAGGGTTTTTTGGGTCTTTTGAGTACCAATGCTTCATGCTAAAAACCTTAAAGCAGAAGATTTTGCTTTTTGGTATATATTTATTATGTACCTACTGTATGCTCTTGTACTATCCCTGATGACAAATATACCCTGTCTTCAAGTAGGGGATATATTTCTATCTAGATACATAGACATAGATATGAAAGATCTGATTTTTTCCATTTAGAGAAGTCCTAGTGTGGGAACCACTTGGGTAATGCAGGTGTCATGTGTATGCCTTAGTTTAGGACCAGAGGTTCATAGATTTAGAAGTGGAAGGGCTCAATGAAATTGAAGGATCAATGAGTCCACAATTTTACAGATAAAGAAAGTGAAGTCCACAGAGGTTAAGTGACTATCCCAGTTTCATATAATTAATAAGAGTCTGAAGTAGGATTCGAATCTAAGTCTTCTTTAATCCACATCCAAAGCTCTATCCATTATACTATACTGCCTCTTGTTGACTACAACACATGTATATACACACATTCTCTCTCTTTTTTTTTCTTTTGCATGGAGGGGGGATCCAGCATCCAGACCTAAGATTCAATTAATGTAAAGAAATCCCTAATGATGAAAGTCATTCTACTAATGCAGATTGGCAATGGCTATTCAATTTTTAGTCATTGAGAACTGAGGGGGCACCAAAAGAGTAAATGACTTGCCTAAGGTCACACATCCAGTATGTATCAGAAATAGGGCTTAAACTCAGATCTTCCTGCCTCTGAAGTGAGCTCTTAATATACTCTGACACTCTACTTCATGTATATGCAACAATATAGTGTTTGGCAAAAGGAATTATTTCCAATTTAAAAAACAATTTCAACTTGTATCCAGTCACAAAGTTACATCTTTTGGTTGGCAGTACAATTTGGCTTGTGTGATAAAAAAATGTGGTTGACAGTTCTTCCATGAAGTCCACAAGAATGATAAATTTGTTTCAAAAAGCAGAAATTAAAATGTAAGTATGCTGACATGACAGCATTGGTAAGAATAAAAAGAAAGGCCAGATTCTGGACTTCTGGGCTTGCCTAGTTAACCCACTGAATTCAGCAATATGTCATAATACTCCACAAGACAGTCAGGACTAAAACACAACCTAAGGATCAAATGAAAACACTCTCCATCTTCATTATGAGCACTGGCAGGGGCTGGAAGAAGCGTGTTTCTTCTCAGGGGAGATGGCTAATGACATATACCAAGCACAGAAGTTTTCTCAGTACTGTCACATTGGAAGGAAGATTCTCAAAAGCAGGGAAAGGAAGACTGGTACTTGATTTTCATCAACTATGAGAAAATGTGGAACTCTCGAAGTGAAAAAATGAGATTTTCTGCAGACATCTTCCACCTCTGAGGTGGGTTGTGCCTGCTTCTGTGAAGTTCCCCTAATCATGTTTGATTTTCTTGAGCCCTCTTTGGATCCAGGTGAGAGCTCAGTGGAGCTAGGCGCAATAGGAGGAAAGATGGTAACAGGTAGGAAGGAGGCACTTGATATTATCTCCACTCACTATCTATGCCGTCTTCCCTTCCTCTGGTACTCTTGAGGTAGAGGTACAGAGAAAAGCAGATAATAAGACGGAAATCACCATTACCTCATTCTAAGTGAGTACATGAAAAGATCTTAGCCTAAAAGGGCCAGGATCTCCCATTGTACCCTGGGTCATCCCCAGTCATCCTGATGAATATCTGGTCACCGGATCTAGATGGCTCTGGAGGACAAAGTGAGGCTGGTGACCTTGCACAGCCCTCCCTCCTTCAAATCAAAGTCAACTGCAAGCCATGTCATCATTTCCCTGATGCCATGGTCTTCTTCGAAAATGAAGGGCAAACATAACAAAACAACCATTTCAATCTAGCTAAAAGAAAGTGAATTTAAGGCTTGAGCTACGTGATGGAGGAACATCCTACGTCTCATTCAGTGCTTGGGATCACCAAAAAAAGTTCATTATAAATTCCTTGGATCAGTGAACTGGAGGATGACCTTTCTGTGACATTTCACCTATGGCTCAAATTGGAAATTCTCCTCACAGTTAACTGATTTTTGTTGTTGTTGTTGTTGTTTTTAATTTAATAGCACCATCAATCCAGTGGTGATGAAGACACTCATACAGTTCCATTCAATATCAGTGGAATCCCTGATTATGATATTTTGTTTTTCAGTCATGGCAAAAGAAATAGCCATGTTAAGACCACAAAGTGGTATAGCTGATAGAGGGCATGTCTTAGAGCCAGGACAAGCTTGATTCGAGTTGTCTCTGACGTATTTGACTATGTGACTTGGTCAAGACTAAATGTAACCTCTAAGTGCCGCCCCCCCCCCCAACTTTCTAAGACTGCAAGTTACCTACATTGGTAGGAGGATTTTTACAATATTAAGGAAATCACACACCTACCCCAAAATGAACAAACAAAGCTAGTTCTAATATTCTTTTTTCTTTCCCTAAAGTCATTGACTGGCTGACTCTCAGTACTGACTCATAGGCACATACAATTACGCTTGAACTAAGCTTTTTTTCAGGTGCTCCTGGGAAGACTGATTGGGCATAATTGACTGGATATAACTCTGTGAAGTTGTTCTGGAGATAAACCCCATGTGGTCATTATGGAGAGCAGAACTAGACTTAGGTGTACTTTCAAACTCCTCCAAACATTGGTTTCTGTATAGTCCTGAATAGTTCACTGATGTCAAGGGTCCAGGGGGTCACAACACTGAATCAACTATTTTCAGGGTAGAGATGTGTCCACTTATAGAACTATTCATTTGACTCTTAAGATAGCCTTTCCCCCTGTGTGAATGCCCAACTCAGTAATTTCATATAATCACAATGAGAGTAGTAGAGAGGAAAGCAGAATTACAAATGCAAATGTTGCATCACCTCTAGATTTCTTCCCCTCCCCCAACCTGAATTTTAGATTGGGTCCTCTGGGGGATTACTCCCACAGGGTCAAGATTTTCTGTGGTTCTATTCTCCTGAATCCCCAGTGATGTTTTCACCTTTAGTCTAGCTCATCAGGGTATATAAGTACATAA
>NW_027187324.1:12270353-12293019 GCF_028583685.1 Petaurus breviceps papuanus | reverse complement strand
AGCATCATAGAGTCTGTTGTTTGTCATTTCATGGTGTTCTCATGATGTTTTCCCTGGGTGTAGCATCTCTGATGGGCAAATTGATCCTCACCACAGCACTTTCACTCTTTCTCTCTGTCTGTCTCTCTGTCTCTGTCTCTCTACCTGTGTCTGTCTCTCTGTTACTCTCTGTCTCTGTTTCTCTCTCTCTCTCACACACACACACACTCATGCTCATACTCACACACACACATATCACCAATAGTAAGTAGAATGGTTTATCCTTCAGCAAGCCAATGGTTAGCTACTCTATAATTCCATTAGTTTGTTCAAGTAACTTCTTCACCTAAATGAGAAAAGAAGCATAAGTACTTCTTTACACACCTTTTACAAGCTGTAAACAAGTCACTCCTTTCTAATCTGTAACAGGTCATTCCAGTGGCTGTTCAATTGAGTTTTGCCCTATACCCTTATGGGTATGGCTCCCTGGCTTCTTAGCCATAGACCTGAGTGAAATGTATGTGTGATCTAATCCTAATTGCTATACATTACTCAAATGTATTATTAATAGTTTTAAAGGACTTCAGAATTTATCAGCATTAACTGTTGTTTTTGCCTGTTATCAGCTTGGTTACTGGATACGACCAAAATACACTTCATCAACATTTGTTCCTTCCTAGACCTCGTCATTTTTGTCATTTTCCTAGAGACATTTCCCAATAACTAAATGTGATTTCCCCCCCATCCACTCTATGTGTCAGTATCTGGAACATTCATTAATTATCATTGGAGAGATCCTCCTATTTCAAATGTGAGGCATAGGCACAATGAACTCACAGCTGGTATGTGGTGAATCACCCTTTTCTTAGGCAGGAAGATATTAGCAACATTCCTTCCTGGATGGATTGTTCTGTTAATTCTGTGAGTGCATGCTGTGATTCTTGTGTGCCTAGACCTCTTTTCTGTGTAGGAATAAAAGATTTGTATGTATATAGATAGACAGACATATATAGATATAGATATGTGTGTATATGTACACACACATACATATATGTATGTGAAAGTATGTGTGTGTGTGTGTGTGTGTATCAGGAGAGAATGTCCTCTCCTATTTCTCTATATTGCCACCATCAGGGAAGTGGGTATTAAAAAAAACTTACTTCAGGGGAATAAATATATGTTCAACAAAATCACAGTTGATATGTGGCTAACAGCTCCATTTCTGCTCACACTTATTTCCATAATAAGGCCACCCTGGCACAACTCAACCACGATACCATTTCACTCATCATTCCACATGAAGTATCTACCATAACCCTCTTTCCCTTCCCCATGTGGAAGAAAACATTAGCTTGAAACAGATTCTTGCAATGCAGAAGCTATTCCCTAGGCATTTGGTAGACACTACTAGAAATGAAATGCTCCCCAGTGTTAAGGATGCTACCATATTTAACCAGCTAAAACAATGTCTTAAGAAATGGCTCTCTTGTGGCCAGAAAGGGCTATTTCAGCTTCCTCCAGTGACGAATGTGCTCCTATGGAATCTGGCTCATGTAAGACTGAATAATTAAAACAGTTCAGCAGAGTCATCCTACTGCAAGGAATTCCTTCCTGAATTTCTGCTCAAAGTGGTACATGTCCTTGGGGAGAAGCCACATAGCCTGAACTGTGAGGATAAAACTTGACCAAAAAAAAAACATCAATTTTTTTTGAAAGGAGAAGTAGAGATATAATGCTAGGAAAACTACATGAGGCAGTAGTGAGGGTGGGGAGGACACAATCTGTTTTGGAATCAGATAACTTACTTCCCATATTTTATCTGCCATCAAGTCTTTTGCCTTGTCTCCTTTCTTTCTGCTACCATTGCCAGCAACCTAGCTAAGGTCTTCTCTGTCTTCCCTTGGCTTTTGCAATGCATTCTTCAAATTGATCACCTTGCCCCTTGTAATGGGAATTTGAAGATCTCCCCTGCCCCTTAATAGGCCTAGGGGGAATTTGAAGACATTCCCTGCTTGGAACGTCCCCCTTGGAATGTCTTCCCCCTAATAGGCTGAATGTAGTCACATGGAACCTGTGGTGGGAGGAGTTTGCTGAAGGGTAGAGCAAAGACAAAGGAAGCTGGGAGTCAGAGCTAGAGAGATGGTGGGAGAGAGAGGACACTCAGACAAGGAAATAGAAATGTTTGTGAGTAAATATTGATCTTATATTGGTGTATGGGAAGGCTAAGGATGCTGTGGCTCTCTGTGTTGTTATGGCTTTTTAACTTCTTTGCTACTATGATGGAATCAGCTTACTGGTTTTGGGATTCAGTTTTCTGGGGTCTAAATAAATGTTTCAGTTCTGTCCTCTATATGGAGAGTCTGCTATATTTTGGTGATCAAGCAGTATATATGAATATTTATAGTCATGGTAAGGGCTATAAACATCTCACTGGCACTACATCCCTGATGTCTATTCCACTCTCTTACATCCTAGATACTGCTGTCGTATTAATCTTCCCAATGTAAGTTTAGGGTTTTGTCCTTTCTATAGGAAATGCCTGGCTTACATTGCCACTAAGGGCAGTTACCATCCAGTTCAAAGTATCTTAAGTTTGAAAAGGAAATTATATTGGAAATTTCTACAATAAGATTACAACAGGAAAAAATGGTGTTCTAACAGACAATGCCTACATGCCTCCCAGTGGCCTGGCTGCAATAGCTTCTCAAAGTGCAATCTTGGTATAACCCACTAAAGGGTATTTCAAACCTGAATTGTCAGTTCCAGTACCATTCTGAATGCAGGAATGTATCTCTAGGATTACACCTGAGACCTCTTCCATTTCCTTTTGAGCACTTCTCTACTTGCTCAGCCCTCTGGTGCCTTAGAAATCAGCCTACACTCTGTCTTACATAGCATAGGGTAGAAAATATGAAGATTCTCATGACTAATTTGACTCATTTGTCCACATTCCCATTGATATCCTAATCTCTTTCCTAATTTTATTATTCAAAAAGGACTACACTCACATTATATCTTAGAGTACATTTACTGGCTAATTTTCTGACCACCTGACCTTAGCTTCTGCTAGAAAGATCTGAAATCTCAATTTTTATTTGGTTGCAGCCACTGCTTCTAAAACCTGAGTTGACAACTTCACTTTGGTCAAGGAACAGATTCACCCACAGGTCATGTGCAGAGTAGGGCTCTCAAGCATCACTGCAATGTCAAAGTCAAGATGAGGGGAAAGGGAATTATCTCATTATAGGGCACCTCATTATCTCATTTTATATATATATATGTATATATTTACCAACTCTGGAACTGCATTCAGTTCCAGATGAAACCTAGACTCTAATGGTCACCAAAGGATATCTCCAATGTCTAAGGTTTCCCCTGTGTTGCCCTCACAGCAAGGCACCCTCTCCCACTCCCCAGACAGAATACAAACTCATTATCCATGCTGTTTCTCTTTAGTCTGTCTGGCATGTTTCCCTATATCCTTTGGGACCTTGTAGGTGCATTTCTCCTAAAACAAGTGACTCCTATTTTCAAGCATCCTGTTGCAACCAAACATTGAACAACTTTTAGGCATCTGTTTACATTACTGGCTTCTGCCACACATACCCTATCCCATCCCATTCCAGTCACTTACTGCCCTGCCCTTTGGGGCGTTCACTTGGTGGTAATCAAAGAAAACTCAAAACTGTTTCAAATGATTCCATCTCTGATCATGTCATTCAGCTCTTCCAAAACCTTGAACCTGTCTTCTGAGTATATTCCAAGTTATTTAGTTTGTGATTAAATCAATAAATATTTATTAAGCACCCACTATGTACCAGGCAGACAGCTGGGTGGTGCAGTAGACAGAGTGCTGGGCCTGGAGTTAGAAAGACTCATTTTCGTGAGTTCAAATCTGACCTTGGACACTAGCTGTGTGACCCTAGGCAAGTTACTGAACCCTGTTTGTCTCAGTTTCCTCATCTGCAAAATGATCTGGAGAAGAAAATGGCAAACCACTCCCGTATCTTTGCCAAGAAAACTTCAGATGGGGTCACAAAGAGTCACAAATGGGGTCACAACCAAAAATGACCGAACAGCATGTACCAGACACTGTGCTAAGAGCTATGGATACAAAAAGAAGCAGAAGACAGACCCTACCCTTAAGAAGCTTATGATCTAATGGTTTGCTTCCCAAGTGCCTCCACAGTTTTATGTTATACTCTCCCCTTCATGCCGAGCTGTAGAATCATAGAATGCACCAATACTCTAGGCAAACCAGGCTACTTAGCATTCTACAAACACATCCCACAGCTTCCCACCTCTGTGCCTGAGCCCCACACTAAGTGTCTTCCTTCTACCTAGAATGACCCTTTCTCTTCACCTCTACCAGATGAAATCTCATTTTTCCTTCAAGACCCAGTTCAGATATTACCCTTTCTACAAAACCTTCTGCCATCCTCACAGCAAAAAGAGCTCACTCGCTTCTCTGAATTTTCATAGTATTTTGTGCCTTCCTTGGGCCATTGTCACATTTTCCTTTGAAATCTGGTTATTTTTCCATGCCTTTTTTACTGTGACTAGACTGTGCTCCTACAGGGCAGGGAGTATGCCTTATTTCAGGCTTGTATTCCCTGCACCTAACAAAAAAGCCTCAAGCACAGGCAGGGATGTGACTCGAGAGAGTCAACTATTAAGTTTTCAAAGTGAACACGTATACCTCAGAAATCAGTAAAGACTATCAGGGCTTGATTTAGTATTTTGTTGGCTGTTTAGTTTTAAGAAAGCCGTGTAGAAAATGTTAACAATACAGATTAAAAGTGTGTTCAGGGTACATTTTTTTTTCTAGAGAGTGATTGTAAAACATTTAACATCACAGTCCTGTCCAAGTGCTCAATTAATGCTTCATAAAACAAATTTGTTAAGGAAATAAAGTGAAATCCAGTTTTTCTGTGAAGGATGAGCAAATCATATCTAGCACCTGAGAGCACATGAGGAATTTGGGGGAATTTCTAAAGAAGCTTCTCTCCTATGTCACCTTTCTGATATGGAAAGTAGTTTCATTTGCACTGACTATGAGCATTGAAATGTGTTCACTGAAAGGGAGCAGGGACATAATGAGATAAGAATATCTTTTAAAATTCATCTTCAATCAATAGACACAATCTTTGATGCTGGGAAGTAACAGGAACAGATGGAACAATCAGATGTAGGGAAAAGGGAGAAAGAAAGGGGAGAAGGCAGGAGGAGGGTGAAGGAAAAGAAGAAGAGGAAGAAGGTTAAAAAGAAGAGAAAAAGAAAGGGAAAAAGAAGGAAACAGAAGAAGAAAAAAAACTAAGGAACAACAATGGGCAGGAGAAGCAGAAGGGAGACAGGAAATGGGAAGAGGAGAGAAAAAGGAAGGAGAAAAAAAGAGAAAAGGGAAAGAGGGAGGGAGAAGAAAAAAGAGGGGAAAGGCAGAGGGAAGTGGAGAAAGAGATTGAAAGAGACTGTCATTTAGAAAACCCAAGCATTAACATGACTACTGCTACTGCCAATGCAGAATTTAACAGTTGGGAGCATATTCAAGTATAGTATTTGTGCTTGAAGTATTGAAATGTTTTCTGACAACAGCCTTGTCAATGTTCTTCTTTGAAAAGGTATAAAAGAAAGAAAATAAATGGGAAGTGACCCCATCATATTGATCGAGCCAGTCACTGAAAGATCGGAGATTAGAATTTATGAATTCTAATCTTGCCTAACCCTTGCGACCATTACTAAGTAGAGCTTGTCCTTTTCTCATACTTTGGTTGAACTTTGGATCTGGGCCAAACTCTTTTCACATTTTCATTATCAAAATTATATTTTTCATTTTATTTCTGTCCATCCAGTCTTGCATCGTATGATCAGCTTTGTGGTGGGGAGGAGGGAAGACTTCTAGATTTGGGTTTTTTTGTTGTTTTTTTTTCTTTTCTAAAGCACTATATAATCAGTTTTCTTTTGTTGTATTCTGCTGCTGCTGTAGCTATAAACTTTGGGTAAAGTTCTGTTGATCTCACAAAATAATACTTGGCTTCTCTCAATTTATAATCCCCTTGAACTTTATCATGATGAATTATGTAATCTGTGATATATTTAGAGTTTGGGGGAGCATTCAGAGGTCTGCTAAGGACCAATAAAATCTTTCCTCTGCTTTTTGCTTGTGATCATTGAATACATGGTACTTGAATGTGGTTTTTTTTTTTTTTCCCTCTTAGGAATGTCAT
Source organism: Petaurus breviceps papuanus (assembly GCF_028583685.1). Taxonomy (NCBI): domain Eukaryota; kingdom Metazoa; phylum Chordata; class Mammalia; order Diprotodontia; family Petauridae; genus Petaurus; species Petaurus breviceps. The sequence goes on along the minus strand of NW_027187324.1, from coordinate 12,286,816 downwards.
GATCTTCATCTCTTTTAATGAGAACACTAATTTTTTTCCCACTTAAATGTTTTCTCTTCAGTCCTGCCTCTTGACAAAGTTATTAGCATTGAACTTACAGGGATTCTTTCCTTAACTTACCCTAGAATTTCTCCCATGATCTGAAATGGTCATTTGCAACCTATATCCCTCTCTTCACAACCAGGCCATCCAGAGGCTCTCATCTTTTGTCAAGGTCTAAGTTCTATATCTTCTAAATTCCAAAGTTGTAACTGAAAGGTACTATGGAAATGTTGCTGACTTTGAAGGCAAAGGCCTCAAGTTCAAATCCTCTCCCATTGACTACAAACTATGGGAACTTGAGCAAGTTATTTTATATCATTGTGCTTCAGTTTCTTCATATATAAAATGAGGGAGTTGGATTTGATGGCCTCTTAAGGTTAAGGTTCCCTCTAGCTCTGAATTTATGATTCCATCCTCCTGTTTCAGAAAAAGAACTAGTTAAACCCTTCTAGTTCTGCATTACATTCATTTTCTTTAACATGTATGAGATTTAAAAGATTGAAGTCATCTGACTTGATCTCCTTCAACTCCCCTCCATTAACTTTATCCTCTGTAAGCCTAAAATGAAAAGGACTAGACTAGATTATATCTAAAGTGAATTGTAAATCATATGACCAACATTTAGCAGATTAGACATTTTCCCCAGTCTTCATTAACTCTCTGAAACTCTACAAAAAGAGAGATTTTGGGCCAGAGGAAAAGCAGGCAGACACCAAGGTGCATAACTCGAACCATAGGCTTGTGCTCTGGGAGCCACTCAGTAATTTTTCCCTACTTCTTCTTCAGGCTCTGTTGGCATATTTTGTCCCTGCCCACACCCAGCCATTCTGGTGCAATAAGCAGAACTCAACTCTGCCCATCAGGGTGTGACATAGAAAAGTGGCAACGTGTTTTACCTAAGGCAAGGCAGCGTTCTGCCCAATTTGGGTTACGAACACCCAACAAGAAAACTAAAGAACAAAGGGAACTGGGCCTGCATGTGAGGCTGCACCAGGCCTGAAGGAACAGGGTCTGGTGCCCATGTGGGACCAATACTGTGTCCCACCATCCCATCCTTTAGGACTAAGGTCAGTAAAAAGTGTATTCCCTAATAATGGTGGAAGCTGAGGCTGCTTTGAGGTCCAACCCCAGGAGAACTTGCCATCAAAGGGTAAAGAAGTCAGAAAATGAACATTGGAAAATATGTAGAAGGAAAAAAAAACAATACTAAACTTCCTTCCAACCTTAAAATTCAATAAGTATGATTTGTTAACCCCTCAAGACAGGAATGGTTTATAAGTTTGGAACACTCACACAGTCTAATAATTTTAAGGAACTTCAGAAGTATTCTAACTATACCAATATCTGAACAAAGCCCCCCACCCCAGACCCACCACACCCCCTCCAGTATATGCAGTTAGGTGATTTAGAGCACCAGGCCTAGAGTCAGGAAGACCTGAGTTCAAATCTGGCCTCTGATGCTTACTAGCTATGTAATCCTGGGCAAGTCACTTATGACTACTTGCCTCAGTTTCCTCATTTGGAAAATAAGCTAGAAAAGAAAATGACAAACCACTTCAGTACCTTTGCCAAGAAAACCCCAAATGGGGTCTAAAAGAGTCAAATACGACTGAAATGATTGATCAACAACACAGCATATGCAATAAATAGTTATCTAGCATCTGCTTAAAGACTTTCCATGAAGGAAAAGTCATTAGAGAGAGCATTTATTAAGTATTTTCTATATACCTGGCACTGTGATAACTACTATGGACAACAATGTAAGCAAGCAAGATAGGCCCTGAGTTCAAGGAGTTTACATTATAAAAGGAAGAAAATATATAAATGGAGGGTAGAATAAGTACCCATAGTAGAAAGATGTCCAGGAAGTATCATGGTGGGAACTGGGCCCAGGCAAGATCAGGCAAAAGCTCACTTATCAGAGCTGAAGTACCCAGGTATACAATGCCCATGAAATTCTCCCCTTGATAGGATTAAATAATCCTATCAAAATAATAAAATAAACTGAGACTGGCATGTCTTGTTCTTAAGGAACCCATACTATTTCACCACTTCTCTGTTTTATAAACCATTTCTTTGATGCTTGGTTCTAGGATTTTGCTAAGAATTGTAGAATTTCAGTGCCAAAAGGGACTCAATGGACATATAGTCCAACCTCTATCTAAAAAAGAATGCCCACTATGAGACACTCAGGTGGTCATCTAGCCTTTGCTCAAAGGAGACCAGACGCACAATGGGAGTGGAGTTGACATCGTCAACAAACATTTATCAAGTAACTGGTAAGTACAAGACATTGAGCTAAGCACTGGGAATACAAGGAAATGGAAAAGACAATCCCTACTCTCACAGAGCTCACAGTCTAATGAGGGAGTCAACATGAAAACAGCTATGTACAAACAAGATGTTCAGGATTGCTTGGAAATAATCCATTGAGAGAAAGTACTAGTATTAAGGGGAATCAGGAAAGGCTTCCTTTGGAAAGTGGTATTTTAGCTGTGAGTTGAATAAAGTCAAGAGGAGGAGATGAGGAAGGAGAGGATTCTGGGCATGTGGAATAGTCAGTGAAAATGCCCAGAGTCAAGGGATGAAGTGCCCTATTTGAAGAACAACAAGGAGGCCAGTGTTATTGAATTGCAGAGTATGTGGAAGGAGGAGACAGGTATGATATGTAAAATTGAAAAAGGTAAAGGGGAAGCAGCTGGAAAGGTCTTTGAATGCTAAGAAAGGGATTTTATATTTTAACCTGGAGGTCAATGGGAGCCACTGAAGTTTATTGAGGAGAAGGGGGGTGGGTTTGAGAGCATAGTTCTGAACACTGTTGCTTTCTTACTACAAAGCAAGGTTTCATTAGCAAAGAAAGCAACTAGGTTAGTTTTGAATGACATGTTCTTGTTAATGGGATATAAGATCTTCCCTGCCCATTAATAGGCTTCATGTGGGAAGCTAGCTTAAGGGAGACTTACTTATAGGAAGATTTTCACACCTTTCTCTAATTTCTAATTAGGCAGAGTCATGAGGGTTGTGATGCCTTCTGTCTCTGAGAAGTATATATATACACTCTGAGCTGCTATTTTGCTTTGGGAATTGGCTTATGAGAAGGATCTTATGATTCCCTGGTTGAGATTCTGAGTAGCCATATGTTCAGAACTCCCCAGCCTCTCAGACGTAAAGGTTCTCTCAATCCAGAGATGTATGTAAAGTGTATAGTAATATTACTTCAGGCAGTCAGAGCCCTGTCTGTTGGTCTTACTTCTCTGCTTATATTTTCTCTATTTGTATTTTCTCTGAAGTTCAGGGTGCTGACTTTTTCCCCTGAAATAATGAATGTAATTTAAAAAGATTGTTGACCTCTTAAACAGCTATCTTTCCCAGTAAAGCAGATCTGAGAAACTGTGCTAGCAGCCATCCTTTGTATGACAGTGTGATTGCTACTACATCATACTGGCTCTTTACAATCACCTTTTCTCTTTCTTAATAAACCATCCCTTGAATAACGGGTCTTAGAATTTTGTGAGAAATCAAATTCAAAGGACATCCAGGGGTAGAACTAAGATGGCAGAGTAGAGAAAGCTCTCAGCTGAATTCTCCCAACAATCCCCTTCCAACAGCTTTAAAATAATTCCTCAAATTGAATTCTAGAGCGGCAGAGCCAACAAAAGCTTAGAGTGACACATTCTTCCCACCCAAGATAACTTAGGAGATCAGAAAGAGAGATGTGTGATATGGGGACCGGCCTAGAGTCCAGATGGATGAAACACCAGTGGTGGGGCTAGGTGGTAGTGATGGAAAGAGCAGCAGCTTCAGGAGTTCCCAAGACAGAGGCAGTAAGGGATACTGGCAACTGGTGAGAAAGAAACTGCAGGAGATCCCTGTGCTAGCACTGGATGCAAGACCAGAAGATGTTTGGCAATTCCATTGCCTACATCCATTAATTAAAAGGGAGGAAGGAACACTTTTGGTTAAGAGGGAGAGGAAGCCTTAGGGGGCAGTATTACTTCTGATCCTAAGGGATCAGGAACCCAGAGGACCAGTGTCAATTGCAGTTGCAAGGGATCAAAGGCCCTACCTAGGTAAAGACCAAAGTGCCCAATCAAGAGAGCAGTGAATACACCTCTCCTAAGATGATACCAATTTGGAATCACCAAAAACTTCAAGACCTCCAGAACTAACTCTAAAAAGAGCAGTGTAAAAAGCCTAAATCTTGAGATAGTGCCCCTCTACCCCACCATATTGAGAACAGAGCCCAATATTAACACAAAGTTCTAAATCAAGAAACAGTGTGGGGAAATGAGCAAACAACAAAAAAAGAAGCTGACCAAAGAAAAGTACCATGGTGAGAGGGAAGATCAATACACAAATTGAGAAGACAATAAAGTCAAAATAGCTTCCAGAAAAGTCTCAAAGAAAAATGGCAGGGACGGAGTCAAGATGGCAGAATAGAAACAGGACTTCCAGGGGGCTCCAGATTCCACCTCCCTCAAATCATGTAAAATGTGACTCTAAACAAACTTTGGAGCTACAGAACCCACAAAATGACTGAGGACTGAGGAGAGCCTGGCAGGCTGGCAGGAAGCGGCCAGTACAACACTCTGGGAGCCGACCCTAGCCCTGCTCCAGCCAGAGGTTTTAGCCTGAGGGCATGCCTGACCAACTACCGGCTGGAGGGACTTCAGATTACCAACAACTGTGGCAGTTTCCAGAATTATCAACTCATAGATACTAAGGACAAAGTGAGAGGTCAGTTCAGCATGGACCTTGGGATCCAGTAGTTTGGGAGTACAGTCAGTCTTTGCCCCTGATGTGAGAAGTGGCTGAGGCTCAGTGGCCGTGCAGCCACTGCCACGTGGCAGCTTCTGCTCCTGGCCAGCAGATTGTAGGGGGACCAAGCAACCAGTCTGAGGGGTAATCGCTCTTACTTTAACCCGCTTGGATATGGATTTCGGTCTAGGGTGGAGGTCCTGATGTGTGACCAGTTTGCCAGAGCATGTGGAGGCTTCAGAGAGGGCACCCAACTAATACCTTCGGCAGCGGAGAAAACCCCAGTGATTGGGAAGAAGCTCCCCTGTCTGGTAGCAGAGTCCTATCATGGCAAAAACCCAAAAGTCAAGTAATTGAGTGGCAACATAAGTAAAGGAGAGAAGCAAAGCAAGCAGAGCAACCCAACTTTACACTCCTATTTTGGGGACAAAAAGGATCAAAGCATAGAACAGGAGGAAGACAACAAAGTCAGAACCCCTCTACCAAAAGCTCCCAAGAAAAATACGACCTGGTTATAGGTCCTAGAGGAGCTTAAAAAGGATGTTGAAAACCAAATAAGAGAAGTGGAAGAAAAATTGGGAAGAGAAATGAGAATGATTCAAGAAAATTATGAAATGAGAGTCAACAACCTGACTGAAGAATATAACACCTTAAAAAAAATAGACTAACTCAAATGGCAAAAGAGGCTCAAAAAGCCACTGAAGAGGAGAATGCATTAAAAAGCCAAATTTGCCTGAAGGAAAAAGAATCTCAAAAGCTCACTGAAAAGAATCATTCCTTTAGAATTAGATTGGAGCAAATGGAAGCTAGTGACTTTATAAGAAATCAAGATACTATTAAACAGATCCAAACAAATGAAAAAATAGAAGGCAATGTGAAATATCTCATGGGAAAAACCACTGGCCTGGAAAATAGAACCAGGAGAGATAATTTTAAAATTATTGGACTAACTGAAAACCTTGATCAAAAGAAGAACCTAGAAATCATCCTTCAAGAAATTCTCAAGGAAAACTGCCCTGATGTTTTAAAACCAGAGGGCAAAATAGAGGTTGAAAGAATCCCCCTATCACTTCCTGAAAAAGATCAGAAAAAGAAAACTCCTAGGAATATTATAGCCAGGTTCTGGAGTTCCCAGATAAAGGAGAAAAACATTACAAGCAGCCTGGAAGAAACAATTTGAATATTGTGGAAACACAATAAGGATAACACAGGGTCTGGCAGCTTCCACACTGAGGGATTGAAGGGCTTGGAATATGATATTCTAGAGGTCAAAGGAGCTGGGATTAAAACCAAGAATCACCTACCCAGCAAAACTGAGTATCATGTTTCAGGGGAAAATATGGTCATTCAGTGGAATAGAGGACTTTCAAGCATTCTTGATGAAAAAACCAGAGTTGAATAAAAAATTTGACATTCAGATACAAGAAGCAAGAGAAGCATGAGAAGGTAAATGGGGAAAAGAAATCATAAGGAACCTATCAAAGTTGAACTATTTACATCCCTACAAGGAAAAATGATAATTGTAACTTATGAAACTTTTCTCAGTAGGAGAATAGTTGAAGGGAATATATATACACATACATATATATGTCTATATAGGAGGGTATATGGTCGTACGAATACATATGTGAATGTGTGTGTATATATGTTTACAGGTATACATAGATATGGACTAACTGAAGGTCACAGGACCAATTTAATAGGAAAGGATTATACTTAAAAGGTGATATTAAGAGGTGAGAGAGGAATATAATGAGAGGAGATGGGGACAGACAGAATGGGGTAAACTATCTCATATAGAAGAGGCAAGAGAAAATGGTTACAATGGAGGGGAAGAACAGGAAGGCAAAAGGGAATGGGCCAACCTTATTCTCCTTGAATTTGGCTTAGGGAGGGAATGAAATACACACTAAATAGGGTATCTCACACTACAGGAGAATAGTGGGGAAGGGGATGAGAGAGGGCATGATGGAAGGAAGGGCAGGCTAGGGGGGTGGGAACTTGGAAGCACCCACTTTTGAAAAGGGACAGGATCAAATTAGAGAATAGAACAAGTGGGAAGTCGCATAGGATGGAGGGAAATATAGTCAGTCTTTTATAATATATCTACTATGGAAATGTTTTGCATAGTTACACATGTACAACTTATACTGAATTGTTTATCTTCCCAGTGGGTGACAAGGGAGGAAGGAAATCAATCTGGAATTCAAAGTTTTAAAATCATTTGTTTAAATATATACTATTGTTGATATTATTTTACATTTAACTGGATAATAAGACATACAGGCACTGGGGCACAGAGATCCACTGTGCCCTACTGGAAAGTCGGAAGGGGTATGGGAGAAGATATGGGAGAGAGCAGATTGGAGGAGGGGATATCCAGTGGTATTGCTCTTTTGTGGTGGTGGATAGGGGAAAAACAGGGAGAAAATTTGTAACTCAAAATCTTGTGGAAATGAATGATATAAACTAGAAGTTAATAAAGCATTTCATTTAAAAAAGAAAAAGAAAAATGGCAATTGGACATAAGTCCAACAGGAATTCCAGGTAGGGCTTAAAAATGGTTTTCAACATGAAATAAGAGTGTTAAAAGAAAAATTAGGCAAACAAGTGAAATCAAGGGGAGAAAATTATTAAAAAGCAATTAACAGACTAGTAAAAGGGACACAAAAATAAACATCTAAAAATATAATTGGCCAAAGGAAAAAAGAAGTACAAAAACTCACTGATGTAAAGAACTCCTTAAAAATGATAATTGGGCAAGTGAAAGCTAATGACTTCATGAGACATCAAAAAACAATAAAACAAAATCAGAAGAATGGACAACATAATAAATACCTCATAGGTAAAACAAATTACTAGAGGGAAAGGTGCTGGAGCAGAATCTACTATCCTTCACCTGAAGTTATTAAGGCAGGTGTAGAAATCATGATCTCAGACAAAGCAAAAGCAAAACAGATCTAATTAAAAGAGGCAAGTAAGGAAACTGCATCTTGCTAAAAGGAACCATGGACAATGAAGCAAAACCAATACTAAATATATATGTACCTGATGGAATAGCATTTAAATTCTTAAAGGAAAAGTTAAACGAATTATAGGTGGAAATTCACAGTTTACTAGTGGGAGATCTCAACTTTCCTCCCCCCTCAGAGCTGGATAAATCTAACGATTATATAAATTAAAAATAAGATTGAATAATATTCATCAAGGAGATGAATACAAACTAAGAAAAGTTAGATTATGGATAGAACTCTGGAGAAAACTGAATGGGAATAGAAAAGACTATCCTTTTTCTCAGTTGTACATTACACCTTCACAGAAATTGATGATGTATTGGGGCATAAAAATCCCACAACCAAATGTGGAAAAGCAAAAATATTAAATCCATACTTTTCAGACTATAACATAATAAAAATTACATTTAACCAAGAGCTACAGAAGCACAGATTAAAAATTAATTGGAAACAAAATAATCTAATGCTAAAGAATGAGTGGATCAAATATTAAATCATAGAAACAATCAGTTATTTCATCCAAGAAAATAGCAACAATGAAACAACATTCCAAAATTTGTGGGATACAGTCAAAGCAGTACTTCTCTTAAAGCATACATCAGTAAAAGACACAAAGAATAGATCAATGAATCGGGCATGTAATTTTTGAAAAATAAAAAAGGACAAATGAAATATTCCCAACTAAACACCAAAATGGAAATGTTTAAAATCAAAGAAGAGATTAATAAAATTGAAAGAGAGAAAACCATCAAATTAATAAATAAAACAAGGAGCTGGTTTTATAGGGAGAACAATAAAATAAACTATTGGTTAATCAGATTTAAAATAAAAAAGAAAAAATTACTAGTATCAAAAATGGAAAGGGTGAATGCACTACCAATGAAGCTGAAAATATTGGGAGTTCTTTTGACCAATTATAAGCCAATAAAACTGACAATTTAAGTGAAATGGATGAATGTTTACAAAAATATAAATTGCCCAGGTTAACAGAAGAGGAAATTGTACACTTAAATAACCATATCTTAGAAAAATAAATTAAACAAACCATCAATAAGTTCCTTAAGAAAAAATCTCCAGCATCAGAAGAATTTACAAGTGAATTATACAAAACATTTTAGGAACAATTTATCCCAACACTATATAAACTAATTTTTTAAAAAATTAGGTAAAGAAGGAGTCCTACCAAATTCTTTTATGACAGAAATATGGTTTTGAAACCTTAATTGGGGAGAGCAAAAACAGAGAAAGAAAACTATGGGTTGATTTCCTTAGTGAATATGATGCAAAAATTTTAACTAAAATACAAGGAAGGAGATTACAGTAATACATCACAAAGATCATACACTATGACCAGGTAGGACTTAAACCAGGGATGCAGGGCTGGTTCAATATTAGGAAAATTGTACGTATAATTAGCCATATCAATAACAAAACCAACAAAAATCATATGATTACATGAGTAGATGCAGAAAAGCCTTTGACAAAACACAATACCCATTCTTATTATAAACACCAAGAAACACAGGAATAAATGTAGTCTTTCTCAAAATGATAAGTAATAACTATCTAAAATCAGGAGCAAGCATTATCTGTAATGGTGTATCAGCAAGCACCCCAGCATCCCCAGGGTGGCTGCCAACACATGTTCTTAGATCTGCTTTGTTAAAGGAAAGCAACTCAAAATGGGTTAACAAGCTTACTTTAATCAGTCAAATATGTATTGTTTACCTAGTTCAGGAGGAAAAGGTTAGCACCCCGAACTTCAGAGTATACAGACAGAATTATCAAGACAGAGAAACAGATCAAGTAGACACGTTTCCAAACTGCCCAACCATTACATCCATACCAAATCAATATCTGGGTTTTTCAAAGCCAGGGGGTTTTACAATGGCTTCCCATAGTCTCATCTGATCAAATCACAGAACACTTCTCAAAGTGAGCCCGAAAGCAAAGCCTCACATCAGGGATTATATAGCCTTCTCCTGGGTCAGAGAATGTAACCACCCTCTTGACCCACTGCTCAATCACACAGCATCAAGTTGTGGGCATTCCTGAAAACCAAGCCTCCTGTCACAGGCTCCATGTGACCACATTCAGCCTATTAGGAGGCAGAGTATATTTTCAAATCAAGGAAGGTTCTCAGAGTCTCTTAAGCCTATCAAAGGGCCTAAGGGCAGTGAGGATCTTTAAATTTGCATTTCCATTACAAATGGGGATAAACTTGAAGCCTTCCCAATAAGATCAGGAATGAAGTAAGGATGTCCATTATCACTATTATTCAATATTGTACTAGAATTGGTAGCTATGTCAATAAGATAATAAAAAGAAATTGAAAAAATAAAAATAGATAGTGTGGAAACAAAACTATCACTCTTTGAAGATGATATGAGGGCATACTTATAGAACCTTAGATAACTAAAAAAAAACTAGTTGAAGCAATTGACAACTTCAGTAAAGTTGGAGGATATAAACAATACACATAAATCATTAGCATTTCTATATACTACTAACAAAATGCAGGAGCAAAAGATAGAAGTAGAAATTCTCTTTAAAATAACTACAGGCAATATAAAATATGCAGGAGTCTATCTGCCAAGAAAACCCAAGGATTATATGAACATAATTACAAAATACTTTTCACACAAATAAAGACAGCTCTAAACAACTGAAATAGTGTTTATTGCTCATGGATAGGTTGAGTCAACATTGATGAAAATACCACCTGTGCCCCTAAGGGCTTCAATTTCCTGCCTAAGTCTTGACCAAATACAAACAGAAATTCTTTGCTTTTAATTAGAGTATGACAATTTATTCCAAAGTTCTCTGGATATTTATGTGGTTGTCTTTATCAGAAAATACTGCAACTAATTAGAGTTAAAAAAAAAAAAAACCAAAACACCTATAAGAAAATTTAGTACAGTTGCCTATTGAGAGGCATATCCAAGACAGCAGAGAAAAGCCAGTGGACTCACCTGAGGTCTCCCAAGTTTCCCTCTCAACAAGTTTAAAATAACATTTCGAAATGAATTCTGGAGCAGCAGAATCAGCAGCAGCTTCCAGAGCATTCAGCCCACAGACAGTAAGAGGGTCAGATAACTCGATAGAAGGAAATTACAGGAGTACCTTTACTGCCACTGGGTTCAGGACTCTGTTACGTTGCCCATAAGTGAATCCAGGACAAGGAAGAGAATAAGCACAACAGAGCTTGGGATCTATTTTCCAAGTCAGTTGTTTTTTTCAAAGAGATATTTCACATTTTCTTCTATTTTTTCACTGTTTTGATTTTGTTTGATTGTTTCTTGATGTCTCATTAGCTTCCACTTGCCCAACTCTCATTTTTAAGGAATTATTTACTTTAATGAGCACTTGTGCTTTCTTTTCCTTTTGGTGAATTCTACTTTTTAAGTTCTTTTCTTCATTGAATTTTTGTACCTTCTTTTTCATTTGTCCACTTATGTTTTTAGTTCCTCTCTTCAGTGAATTTCTGCACATCTTTTTCCATTTGGCCAATTCTGCTTTTTAAGGCTTTCTTCTCTCCTGTGGAATTTTGTGACTCTTTTACCATTTAGCCTACTCCATTTTTAAGGTATTATTTTCTTCAGTCTTTTTGTACTTCCTTTACCAAGCTATTGACTCTTTTTTTCATTATTTTGTTGCATTACTCTCCTTTCTTTTTCTCTACCACTTTTCTTTGGTGTTTAAAATCCCTTTCAAGATCTTTAAAGAATTTGGGGGGATAGGACAGCCAGGTGGCACGGTGAGGAAAAGTGTCAGCCCCAGACTCGGGAGACCTGGGATCAGTTCCAGCCTCAGATACTTAACACCCACACAAAAATAACTGGCCGTGTAACTTTGAACAAGTTACTTAACCCCAATTGCTTAAGCAAAAAAAAGAATTTGGGGGTGGGGGAGTCTGACTAATTCACATTTTTCATTGAGGCTTTGGATGTACCAGTTTTCACATTGTTTTCTTTGGAGTTTGTACTTTGATCTTTCCTGTTGCTATGGTAGCTTTCTATGGCCAGGTTCTTTTTTTGTTGTTTGTTCATTTTTCCACCCTATTTCTTGACTTTAACATAACTAAGATGGAAATATGCTTTGTATGACAGCACATGCATAACCTATAGGAAATTATTTGCCTTCTCAAAGAAGGAGAGGAAGGAAAATAATTTGGAACCCCAAATTTTTTTTTAATTTTAAAAATTGTTCTTACATGTAATTTGGAAAAAAAAAACATTAAAAATTTTAAAAGCAGTTGACTATTATATAAATATGTTGAGATATCCATTTTAACATGTATATATATGCATATATTTGCACATATTAATAACAAAGATAAACTCATAGACAAAGATAAACTTGTGTAACAAGAACTGATCTATTGAGGTTTGCATTTGTCATCTGCAGATTGTGACGCCTCCATGATGTAGTTCATGGATTTATAAGTTGATATGGCCAAAATAAATAATTCCCTGATAGCCAACCTAGTGGTGAAACATCTAGGCAGTTTTCTTCTCATTTATTGGATTGATATCAAATGTTTTCTCCCTTTTCAGAGAGTTATATTCTCTTAGCAAAGGATAAGTTCAGTGACCTGCTTGGTTATTTTTGACTGTAATCTCTATAATTGCAATTTGAAAAGCTATGTAATAGTGGTGGTGGGGTATGTCTGTGTGTTCCATCTTAATTTATTTGGAGATTACAGAATTACAGGAGAAATTGATTTCTGCACTTAAGCTAGAAAGAATCATGAGGTCAGACTAAAGTACATACTTTCAATTACAAAATAAGCAAAAAGGGGAGGGGACGGGACAGGGTTTGTTGCTGTTGTTGTTTTTAGATTAGAAATGTCTTCTTATCAACTGACAGATTCCACTTTGCTGCATTCCAATGATAACCTGCCCTCCACCAAAAGTCTCTGGTTAGGTGATAATTATCTCAATATAGATGGGATTCGAAAGGGTCACCTTGACAACTAAATGAGAAAAAGAAAGAAAGAAAATGTGGCTCCAAAGCTTAATTCTGCTTATGCAGACATTGAGAATGTGAATTCAGTGGAACACATGGAGTTCATTGGTCTATCATTCTGCTTTTATGGGGTAACTGTGACCAACAGGAATTTGTGTCTTCCCGCTACCTTATCAGGTAACTCCAGTTTGTCAAGGATTGCCCTTCTGAGAACTGGCTATTTACCACACATTCAGTGATGGCTTAAATGAAATCTTCTCTCAGTTAGCTAGATTCAATTCACATGGAGGTATCCTTTGCCTAGATCTGTCTAAAAAGGTCTGTCATTAGTAAAAAGTGGCCCCAAGAGTACATAATAACAGTAGCACATTATTCACCCGAACAGACAAAGAAAACAACAGTGCAAAAGAGCCACATGGTTTCCAATTGAGTGGGTTAATAGTACAAAGACAGATGGCAGCACACCAACTAACACTCACCAGGGAGCGTGAATGGGATCTGTAGAAGGAAACTCCAGGACCACCATTGGCAGTGGAGGAGTCTTTTTGCATGTGTAGCAAAGAATGACAAAACGATGTATAAGAATAAGGACAACATTGCAGCCAACAGATCATTTTGTGAATGTTTGAATGGCTGGCATCAGCTTACCTCACTGAAGAAGAGCCAGCACCAACAGATTGTCAAAATAGCTGGCCAGGACTTTCAGCCAAAGAGAGAATCAGGAAAGCTCATTTCTTATATCCTCTCTGGCTCAGTTGCATACTAAAATGCTTCAGCAAAAATGAGAGGTTTCTCTTGAAGGAAAAATCACTTATTAATTTTCATTGTTCCTCATAATCAATAGCAAAGAAAGAACTCTTCTGACTCCAAGTTCACAATTGTGTCTACCATAATATCCTTAACCACACAATATTATTTAGAAATTAAAATTAGATTACAATTAAGATTATTTTTAAAAAGAAAAAAATTAAATTATTAATTAGAAAGTGCCCCAGATTCAACTATCCCAATTCTACCACAGCTCTGCTACCAGTTCCTCGGACTCCTATCACCATACTGATTGTTTTCTGATTCCTTCCACCCAATCAGAGGTTCAGCCTAATCTCCACTCAGGCACCCTCTGCCTTCTCCTTTCTGTAAGCACAGTCCCTGTGTAAATAACTACCTCCCAAAAATTGACCCATTATTATGATTTTTGTTGGACCTTTTAATGACATTCTAGGCAATAACAGAGGTAGGTGGGTGGCTTAGTAGACAGAGTGCCATGTCTGAAGTCAGGAAGACTCATCTTTGTGAATTCAAATCTGGCCTCAGGCATTTACCCTGGACAAGTCACTTCACCCTATTTGCCTCAGTTCCCTCTTCTCCTAATAAGAAAATACAGGTGGTTAATGTAGATCATGCTTTGTTAGGAGTTTTAACTATGAAAAAGAAGATAGAAAAAGAGAAGTAATTAGGAATGTATGTATTTACCCAGTGGTCACTCAACGATTACTCATATTCTTTTTTTTGCTTTTTTTTGGAGGGCAATTGGGGTTAAGTGACTTGCCCAAGGTCACATAGCTAGTAAGTGTGTCAAGTGTCTGAGGCCAGATTTGAACTCAGGTCCTCCTGACTCCAGGGCCGGTGTTCTATTCACTGCACACCACCTAGCCGCCCCAATTACTCATATTCTTTGAGGCTTCACTTCATTATCAGTCTGGTGCTTCTGCCCTTTTGTCACATGCTCCCCTCAGTTTCCTGATTTCTGTCCCACAGTCAAAGATTTGTCTGCTTCCATACTAGTCTCTAGGAATCACTTACCTCCCACTGGCCCCACTACTGCCCTCAAAACCTTTTGAACTTCCTAGCGGAGTTCACAATCTTTCCCTACATTTGTTAACTTTGATAAGACTCTCTGTGTTGCTACCTCTGTTTCTCCACTGCACTGGGTTTGAAACAAGGGTCAGCTTTTCCATATTGCCCTGCAAGATCAAATAAACTTTTCATAGACCCACAAAATTTTCCAAGGAATCACACTGTTTTCCTTTATTGGCCCAAGATAAGGAGCTATAAATGAACATGAATGAAAGACAAACAGACAAAAGTGTCTGAATTCATTTTGCTCACTCAATATCTTTTTGACAGCTGCCTTTATAGCTTCCTCTCTTTTATCACCATGACCCTTTTTCCAGTTCACACCCTTACTCAGAAATCTGTAGTCCAGTAGTAGACTAGTGTCTTAATTTCAAATTCAAGGCCCCACCCTGAGAGTCCTTACCTGGTAGGGAAATAATTTTTTTTTCCATCCAATTAAAAAAAAAACCAATCTTGACTTCTCCTCATTTTCTGCCCCCTCAGCTTTCCACTTAGGCTGATAATTCTAAGTATGGCCTGGCTGTCTCCAGATTAAGAGCCTTGCTTCAATACAATCTCCTGTCTGATGGGATTAGTGATCCTGATAAGCTGCAGAGTCATCATGCAATTGGTCCCTCTCCTCAGTGATAACTGGCATTGTCCTAGGTCTGCCATGGCAGCATCCCTATCTGATATTTTGACTCTATGGCACAGACACTGAACATATCAGGCAGATTGCCCACTATACTAATGCTCCCTCTAAGTGGTGAGCAATTTTTGGGAGGTAGTTATTTACACAGGGACTGTGCTTACAGAAAGGAGAAGGCAGAGGGTGCCTGAGTGGAGATTAGGCTGAACCTCTAATTGGGTGGAAGGAATCAGAAATACACCAGTATTCTCCTAGTGAAGCTGTACAGCTATAAATGGAACCCCAAGATCTCTGAACAACTAAAATTATAGGTAACTCAGAGGATGATGATAAAACATATGGTAAATAAACATAAGTAGGTTGCTATATATTGCCAACAATGACTTCCAGGCTAGAAATGTGATAAAAAGACAAAGGATCACACAATATCCCAAAGATCACCAAAAGTTAAATATACAAGCCTTTGGGTGATCAATCCAAAGATTTTCTGCCTTTCAGCCACTCAAAGATTGAGTGAGTGAGTTCAACATTTAAGAAGACCTAGGGTGTGTTTTAAGTCTCTTTAATGATCTTATGACAGAAATAAAAAATCATTTTGTGTTTACTGAAGTGCACCTAATCTCTTGAACCTGTAGGTCAGCCATTTCAATGACAGCAACTTGGGGTTGTAAGCATATCTGCAGGAGGAGACAAAATGATCACGTGAATATAGAAGTCAGAACTGCCACCTAAACAATTTGTCACAGAAAGCAGCAAAGATATCTTAATGAAGACCTTTTTAACTTTGCCAAGTAGTGAACTTAAAGTGTTGGGGGGTGGGAGGGTATCCCAAAAATAAGGTTCTAGTGTGACATTGTTCTAAATATACACCCTTCTTAGTGAGATCCATAGCCACTCAGAAAAGATCAGCCTAACTACCCACACGGGAAAAAATCGAGTGGATGAAGAATGTCTACTGATAAATCATGATATATACAGACAAGTCAATCCATTGAATTAGTCTATTAGTCATGACTGGGGCAAATACCACAAATGGATAATGATCAGGGCCCAGCATTGTACCAAATAGGCTACTGAACATTTGGGGAATTGTGCAGAAACTTCAATGACTGTCAAGCTTCTCCCTGAAGCAAAAATCCATCTTTTTTAACACCAGTATTCTCCTAGTGAAGCTGTACAGCTATAAATGGAACCCC
>NW_027187324.1:12242127-12270343 GCF_028583685.1 Petaurus breviceps papuanus | reverse complement strand
AATGACTTCCAGGCTAGAAATGTGATAAAAAGACAAAGGATCACACATTTAGAGCTGTAAAGAACTTTTAAAATTATTTAGTCCAACCCCCTCATTACTCAGCTGAAGCCCAGAAAGGTTATATAACTTGTTCAATGTCACACAAGTTGTAAGAGTGGACACTTGAACCCAAATCCAGCAACTTTTTCATATTGCATTGTGTCTCATTTATGATTGGAAAAGAAGGTGGGCTGGTCACACAGGGAAATTAAAGGACAACAGATGACCCCACAAAATGTTAAAAGACCTAGAGGAAGGCATTGAGTACTTTAGAGAGATTATTCCAAAAGTCTTAAAGGAGAGTCTGGATAATAACCACATAAAATGAGAAGGCTCTTTAGTGATCCACACTGATGCAGAGATTACCCACACCAGTGAGGTCACAAATTCATCAAAGAAGGGAAGTATCTTTTCCTCAGATAGGCATGACTGGCATGAAAAAAATGCAACTTAAGCACTCTAGAAAAATGTGAGTGATAACATTTTCTGTTTACAAAGAGCAGAAGTGATGAAAATCATTGAAATTGAACTTTGGAAATTTAATTTTGAAAGACTGGTTTGCTTCTATTTTTTTATGTATGGGTCAAGGTTAGGTTCAATACCCAATGAATAGCAATCACCAATCAAATAATCAGTAGAGAATACCTCATGAAGATTTTTGTTCATAATTCAATGGTCTGTTTTCTAAAGCAGCTGAGTTGCAGCCTCCATTAGATGAAACTTGCTCCATTTTCTTATTTATTCATTCATATGTTCATTCATTCAACAACCATGTATCAAATGCCTTCCACAGTATTTCAAAGCACCATATACCAGAAAGATACACATATAAACCAGACCTGACCTACCTGCAAGAAGATACAATCCAGTGATAAATTATATTCTTCTTAATTCCTTTCCCCCAATGTTAATATTAGATTTTTAATATTCTTTCTAGCGCTAAGTCCCTGTTACTAAGGGATAATTAACAAATTTATTGATGGTATGCAGTCCTAATTTATAGTTGCTATATAGTTTAAAAGTACAGTTTAGCTATAATAGAGAAAATAAAAAGAGAGAAAAGGAAGGGAGGAAAAGAGTGGGGAAGGAGAGAAGAAAGAGAAAAAAGGGAGAGAGACAGGAAGGGAAAGGGAGAGAGAGAGAGAGAGAGAGAGAGAGAGAGAGAGAGAGAGAGAGACTCACATCCATCTTTCAGACAGAATTCAGATAAGCTAAACAGTATCTCAAGGAAGTAGGTAAATAATTTGCTGAATAGTAAAGGCAAAATGACCCAGAACTATTTCCTCCCGTCCCCACATAAACCAATATTAAGAAATTAGTTCATATTTCATTTTTAGAGTACATTATTCAAAACTCCAGCCTGAATTTCAAGACCATGTGTAATATTTATGTAGCAAAGTCAGGAAAGGAAATGAAACAAGTCATTTTAACAGTATTTTTTTAATCACACAATGCCTGTAGGAATATGATAGTCATTTTAGATTCTTCAGCAGCATGCCAATGCAGAGCACACAAATGGAATTACATATTGTTTCATTAGAATTTATCATTTTTTAATCCAAGATATTTAGAGCATCAATGTTCCAGAAAACATTCTTCTGATATTATAGTTACTGCATTTAAAGAAAGATTTTAACCCTTGGGACAAATGATGATAAGTATATGTTTCAAAAGGACAGACCTTATTGCACTTATAAGATGCAAAGGAATTGAGTCTATAGACAACAGCAGCCCCTAGAATCCCTTTCTGCAGAAACTCAAAGACCTATCTAGGAAATTAAAACAGCTACCATGAGGCTTCCATGACTTCCCAGAATTAGCTGGGTAGTCTGTTAGATGGATGGTTACCTTTCACTTTAATTCTAGGTGTATTGAAGAGCTGGAGCAAGGAATGGATGAACTGCAGCATAGTGTAGTGGAGAGGATGCTAGATTTGGAGTTAAAAGATTTTGCTTCAAATCCTACCTCTCCCATTTGCAATTATTGTAATTCTAGGAAAACCAACTTATTTAGACCTTGATTTCCTCATTTGCAAAATGATTAAGTTAGACTAGATGGCCTCTAAAGCCTCTCTTCTAGCTCCAAATTTATGATCCTATATCACTAATGCTATTCCAGCATCACCAGAATTCTTATTACAGTTTTGGTATGCAAGCAGTGAAATACTAGTTAAAAACCTAACCCAAGACCCCCAAAAAGCAATGACAATTTTTTTGAAGAAACAATTGTAAAGCCAAGCACAAGCAGTTTTCCAGAGGACTGCTGCTGTGAATAGCTTTAAGATTCTGATCACATAGTATAGTGAACTCCCCATTTATTCAGCAGTAAACTAAAGTAAAACATTTACAGAAACCAAAGTACAGCATTCACAATGATAAAAACATAACAACTTATCACTAAAGTGGCCACATAGTTTAAAAAAAAAAGATATCATTCAGGATACAAAATACAAAGGTCTCCCACCCCTAGGTCACATTGTCTCAATCTCATCAGTCAAAAAGTCTTTTTTTCTTCTTGGTTGGAGACTAGCTTCCAATCATCCTTAACCCAATCATCCTTAAGTGCTACAAGGCACAAAGTACAAAGTTCTCCCACCCATAGGTCACAGTAAGTCATGATGTTGTCAGTCAGCACTGAGTACCCAAGGAAAGGTCCTTCCATCTTGGTGCTAGGCTGGCTCCCAAATTCCATGGTTCCTCTTCCATGCTCCCAGCTCTTGCCTGAATTCGCCCAACCATCACCTGGATTCACAGGTAGGCAGCTGTCAATTCCTTGTCCAGCTCCTAGTTCAGTTCCTTATCTAGTTCCCATTCCATAATGAAGCTCACAAGTGTCCAGTCCACCTCAAGTCCTTCACAGTTTCTGTTTCTGGAAAGACAAAGCTTAACAGAGCCACAACAACATTCATACACATTTGCCAAAACCATCATCAATTCACTTTCTGCCTGTGAAATCAACACAGACCTACAAACAAGGTCTGAGAAATCAACACAAATCATCAGTAAAGTCCCAGGACCTCTGAAAACATCAGTAAAACCTCCTCCAGCACTTCTTCAAACAGATATTTAACAAGAAAGTCCTCTTTCAGAGCTTCTGACCCAGCAGTAAGGTCCCAGGGCTTTTGTAACAGCAGCAACATCCTCTACCAGCAGACAGGTCTGACAAAGTAACATCAACATAGGCAGATAAAGTGCTGGCACCACAGCCATGCTATGCTTCCTCCCAGTTCTACCCATTCCCAGCTATGCTTGAACTTTATATGTCATCAGCTCCTCCCTGTTCCACCCACCTCTTACTTATGTCCTTCCCTGTTGGTCTTTGGCAAGTCCCTCCTACTGTGGGCTTCATGGGTTCAATTTCCAACAAAGACTTGATATAATCATGGGCAAAGCTCAAAGACACTTGAACTGAAGCAAGGTGCTAAATTCTCTTTTGCTTGTCGCTACAACAATATGTTATAGTGGAAAGGACATGGAACTTGAGAGACCTAGATCCAAATCTTGGCTCCATCATTTACTACACATTTCATTCTAAAAATCTCACTAATTCTCTTAGCCTCAGTTTCCTCATCTCTAAAATGGGGGTGATAATTCCTATACTGTCTACCTCACAAAAGTGTTGTGAGGAATTTGCTATGGAAACCTCAAAGTATGAGTTATTATTGAATGCCTTACCAATCCAAATCAAGTCCTTTTTCAAATCTCTAGGATAGTCCCACCTTTCTCTGACTTTGGCTTCACCCCATATCACCCCCAAGTTGTTAGATTTTTTCTATAACTTAGTTTTTATTTCATAATCATGAGCTTAACTTAGCAGCCTCACTAAACTTGTGGAAGGAAAAGGAAATGAAATACAAAGAGAATTGTAGTAAACGAGAGTACAAGGATTATAGTGCATAATAGCAGACACAGTTTGTGTCCAGCTACAGAAAAATGGTTTGGCACAGTAGAAAACAAAAGAAAACTTATGAGGAAGCAAAAAAAAAAAAAGAATGGACAACTTTGAACGTAATCCATAGTATTTATTATATAGGCTTTCTTGAAATGGGAATTTATTGCTGTATATTTTTAATTCTCAGGCATTCTGCTGTGCACATGGCAATGCTTTTTTTCTTTTCTCATTTTATATTTGTTTTAATATTTAAGTCTATAATGTGTTTCTTCTTTTCTTATTGTATTAAGTTTTTGTGTTTAAATTTAAGATAAATTAATTTTTAAAAAAGAAAATAAAAATAGGACATTATGACTAATGTGAAAATATGTTTAATGTGAAGGTATATGTAGAGGGCATATTGACTGCATGCCCTCTTGGGGAGGGGCAGGGGAAAGAAGGGGAGAAAATTTGCAACTCAAAAGCTTGTGGCACTGAATGTTATAAACTAAAAATAAATAAGAAGAGCACAAAAAATTGGATGTTTAAAAAGAAAACTGGATTGGTGGTTAAGATATATTAAAAAAAAAAACTTACAAAAGGTGTCCACAGTCAGCATTGGTTATTGTCTTGCTGGTCTTGACATCTCAGGATCTGAATCACTCTGTGGCTTCCATGATGTTCAAAGTCAAAGACCATATGCTTGCCATCCAACCAATCAATGTTGGTAGTACAGATTAAAACTAGGACATTGAAATAGATGAAAAAAATTAGCCATTTGTGCATTTGCCATGGACAAGATGCCAGAAACAGTATGCTTCAGGATGAAATTTTCATCAGCAAATATCTTACAAGAGATAGACTTGCCACCAATGCTATTTTAGTGTGTGAAGTCACTACCCTGGCCCATGGACCCAAGAATGATTCTATGAAAGCAGGATTCCATGTAATCAAATCACTTCTCTCCAGCATTCAGAGCATGGAAGTTTTCTGCTATCTTTGGAATCTCATCTGCAAATAGCTAGAAAGTAGCTAGGTCCAGGGGCTTGTTATCAACAATGATATTGACATATACCGTGGGGTCTGGTCATGCTATGCTTTTAAAGTGACTTTAACCATTCAACTCTTAGTGACATTGACATAATGTATCTACCACTGAACCCAATATGCACTTTTAGTTTTCCCCAAAATGGAAAAACCACAGGAATGTAGGTAGTCTCCTAAACTACCTTCAGATTCACATTTGTTTTTAGTATACAAGATGACAAAATGTTCCCTGGCCAGGTTACTTAGCAAGAAAGTTAGCAAGATTGTATTTACTGCCTAGACAAAGAAGAAAACAAACAACCCTGTAGTTCCTGAATGAGACCTCTAATCATATCCTGCCATTGCTGCCTAGAGTGATCTGATCAGTAACACGCCTTCCTTCATAAAGAAAAAGAGACACAGAAAAGCCAAGAACAATGCTTAGCTTACTCCTGGGGCAGAAAAAGAAAATCATAGCAAGGTATTTTCCAGACCTAAACTCCATTAAGACTCTAAATTACTCTCACATTCTAAACAATTATGCACATGCTGATCCCATACACAGACTGGTAACTTGGTAAAGCAGGCAAAGAAAGTTGAGTATTGCTGCCAAGGTGTTAACAAGGTGAGAAGTAAAGGGACAACTGCAGAGTTGGACCATACAGAACTCTCTGTCTCCCTCTCTCTCTCTCCCCTCTGCACACACACATATGTATGTATGATAAATGTGTGAGTGTGTATGTATGTATGTGTATGTATGTATATGCCAAGAAGATATAGTTTTTAATGGACTGAAAATTTCTACATGAGACAATCAGACACTATTACTTCCAAAAAGCTAATATCTTTCTTTCTGTTGAATAGGAAGGTGATAGCCCCACTAAACTCTGCCCTACTCAGAACACATCTGTATAATCTTCAGGATTTTAAAGGTCTTCAAGTTCATGTCATATGAGTTATGGTTGAAAACACTAGGGATGTTTAACCTGAAGAGGAGAAGACTTGGAAAATGTGACTGCCATCTTCAAGTATTTGATGAGCTGTCAGTGTGGACAAGAAAATAGCCATATTTTTCTTGGCCCAGAAGACAAAAGTAGGAGCAATGGATGAAAGTTGCAAGGAGGGAAAGGACTGCCTTGAGAGATAAGAGTTCCTTCTCACCAGAGGGCTTCAAGCAGATACTGGATAATTACTTACAAGATATCTTGTAGGAGGGGTGGCCAGGTAGCACAGTGAGTAAGAGCACTGGCTCCAGTGTCAATACTACCTGGAGATCAAATCCCAGGCTCAGACACTTAGCATCCACCCAGAAACACCTGGCCGTGTAACCTTGAGCAAGTTACTTAACCCCCGATTGCTTTAAAAAAAAAAAAAAAGATATCTTGTAGGGAGGCTTCTTGTTCATCTCTAGGGTAAGACTGATGGCCTTTGAGATCATCTCCAGCTCTGAGATTGTGCAATTGTATATTGTATTCCCTATGGTTACAACACAGTCGAGACATCCATACTCCCTCATTACTCTCAAGAAGGTAGAGTGCAGCATAAACTGACAACACTGGTCTCCGTGGAGACATGGGAAACAATTGCTATGGGAGTGTCCTTAGTAATTTGAAATATAAAATCTCTAGATTTTAGCGTCTTATAACGTCTGAGTAACCGCTGATCTGATAGAGAGACAGAGAGAGAGAGAGAGAGAGAGAGAGAGAGAGAGAGAGAGAGAGAGAGAGAGAGAGAGAGAGAGAGAGAGAGAGAGAGAGAGAGAAAGAGTCGATAACAACATATTGTTGTTCTCCACTTCATTGATAGGAAACTGGGTCTCAGAGAAGCTAAGTGACTTGCCCAAAGTCACACTAGTATCAGGAAGTGCCATTTTTTTCAGCTCTCAATAGAGGATGCAGTGTGGCTGGCCCGACTCTTTAATCCACTAAGAGAGTCCAGCCAATTCTCCGTCCCAGTTTTATAGCTTATGCTGTGACTGTGTGAGAGACTCTGAAAGATGCTTTTTTCTTAATAAACAGATGTTTTTGATGTACGCGCTACATGCCAGGCACTGTGCTAAATGTTTTATAAATGCTATCTCATTGGGTCCTCATAATAACTCTGGGAAGTAGGTGCTCTTATCATTCCCATTTTAGAGTTGAGAAAACTGAGGCAAACAGAGGTTAAGTGACTTGCCAGGGTCAAACAGCTAATAGGTGTCTGAGGTCGGATTTGAACTCAGGTCCTCCTTACTATAGGCCCAGCACTCCACCACCAGGTATTGTTTTCATAGGTGAATGGTATCACTTTACATGGAAGACTTAAGGTTGTGGCTGGTTGATTCCTTCAATCTGTTTCTGATTATTATTAACTAAATTAGTCTTGAACTGTTTTGTCTCAGACAAGAGCCTGTGAGCCATGACTAATCACAAATCACTGCCCTTACAGAAGGTAATCCTAATGCAAGTTTACTCCTCAAGGACAGACAACCTACAACAGCAAATGAAGGGCTTCAAATCAGGACCCTGCCTCCAGGGAACATGGACAAATTTCTACCAGTAACTGAAACCGCTGATGTCAGATGGGACACATAAAGCACTCACATAATGAAAGAAACAAGGTAGCCTTGGGAGAAAGAAGAGTTAGTCATAGCATCAGAGAGAACTAGGTTAAGTAGTATTGATGATGCATATTATCTTTGTGAGTAAAAAATGTAACCCTAGACAAATTAATTAACCTTTCAGTGTCCCACACAGTTTATTAAAACTATCTGTAGACAAGCTGTTGATCTGCATTAGGGAAGTTTCCACTGAAGAAATCACCAGTATGCCTTCCTCAACCCCTCCACCCCCAACATATACAAAGCATCATACTAGGCACTAGGGATATGAAATTTAAATATGCCACCACCCCTGCCTCAAGGATGTTGTAATATATTTGAAAAATCAAGGAGAAGAACACATACACAGTTAAGTGGAATAAAAGTTAGAAAATGTTGGAGGCAAAGGGGAAATCTAAACAGTGTCCTAGAGAAAAGTTGAGGGAATCAGCGAAAGTGACACAGAGGAGGTGACTTAAGCTGAGTCTTGGAGCAAAAGGAGGAATGAATTCTGAAAAGAAGATGTGAAATGAAGGCACATTCCTGGTATGGAACATACCTGTACATGACACATACATGTATACCTACATGTGAACATTTAATGGAGGTATTCATGAGAGCCCCAGCTGCTCAGGTGGGCTGCTACTCATGTAGCTGAGCTAGGGCCATGGCCCCTACCATTGGCTCCATAGCCTGTACACTTCCATATGCATGTGTACGGGCTACTTGTTGAAAAGGATGCACAAAAAGAGGCTCCAAAATGGTTCCTCGAATTTATGTGGGGGGTTGAGGGTGTATACACACATATGGATATGGATATGGATAATGATATGGATATGGATGTGGATAGGTATAGGTATAAGTATATGCATGTGTATTGCATGTATAATGTATGTATGTGCATGTGCTGTATGTGTATATGTATAAGTGTATATGTATGTGTATGTATATGTGTAGGTATACATGTTGTATATGTATGTATATGTTTGTATGTATGAATCTATGTTAGTAACCTTGAGTGTATGTATATATTATATAAGCATACAATGCAAACACACACTATATACACAATGATGTGTCAATGTATGTTTGATTATATATACACATATACATGTGCATATACATCATACACACACATAATACACATATATACATATATGTATGTGTGTTATATTTATGTGTGTATGTGCTGTGTATATATGCCTGTGCATGTGTATATGTGTATACATATATTCACATATATACTTACACATAATCATTGTGTATATAGTGTGTGTTTGCATTGTATGCTTATGTACACATAAACACATGTGTATATGCATTATACACAATGCAACCTAAACACCATGGGTTGCATAGTACTTAAACATTTATGTTTAAATATGTATATGGCATGTGTGTGTATATACACCTACAAATATGTAGTGTGGGGTGTGTGTGTGTGCCTAGAAGGCTGGTTTCAGAATGAGGAAGAATTGAGTTCAAGTCTAAACTCTCTGTGTGACCATGGTCCCAGGCAATTTTCTAAAATAGAAATTCTTCCTTTTTTATGTATTATGGAACCTTTCTGGCAGTCTGGTGAAGCCTAGGAACCCCTCTGCAGAATGGTTTTAAATAAATGAAGGAAATGGTAGATTTTAATTGGAGGTTAGTAAAAAAAATTTATAAGAGGTAATCTGTTTCTCATCCAAGTACATAGCCTTACTGAACTCTACCTCCAACCCCACAGGGTCCCTGGACCCTACTCTAAGGCTTTAAAGCTGCAGATCAAGTACAGATCAGCACTGGTAGAGGGAGCTTCCTCACTAGGAGTTCCCCAAATTAAATCATTCATGTGGTTTAGAAATGTGGGCATACACATCTGTGCACGTGACATTTCTGTCTGTATATTCATACATACATACAGAAATAGATAGGTGTGCCTTGATTTCCATGTACACAGAGTAAGGCCAGGCTCAACAAGCCGTTCCCCAACAAGATGTTCAGTTTATGTCTGCAGTTACAAGAAATTGCTGGAGTCAGGAAGACTCATCTTCAACAGTTCAAATCTGGCCTCAAACACTAGCTGTGTAACCCCAGGCAGTGAGCCCTGTTTGCCTCAGTCTCCTCATCTGTAACATGAGATGGAAAAGGAAATAACAATCCAATGCAATATCTGCCAAGAAAACCTCAAATGGGGTCACAGAGTTGGACAGGACTGAAAAATGACTCAATAACTTGTTTCCATAACCATTTACAACTCTATAGCATCTTCTGCCTCATCATGTGTGGGAGTAGGGGATGATATACTTGGTATGTGTTTGAGAAGATTATAAATATACAAGTCACAGACACAGATAGGACATGTCACCATTTAGCAGCAAACTTTAATACAGAGAAAACTGAAACATGAAATGAGTAATTTTTGCTCTATGTCTAGCATCATTCTGGACGCCATAAAAGACAGGCCAGAATGATCTCAGTGACTCCCAGATGGTGTTTGTGATAACACTTTATATTTTCCTTGTACTAATAATATTTTACAGCTATATAACTTTTTCTGCCTTGATATATATGGGTGAGATGGCATGGTAGTGGATAAGGATCTAGCCTCAGAGTCAGAAAGACCACCTGGGTTCAAGTCTCATAGCTAGGTGGACAGAGCACTTGGCTGGGAGTTAGGAAGAGCTAACCCAAATTCAAATCCAGCACCAGAAACTTAGGAGTTGTGTGATCGTGGGAAAATCACTGTCTGCCTCAGTTTCCTCAACTCTGAATCGGGGCTAATAATACCACCTACCTCCCAGGTTTGTTATGAGGATCAAATGAGATAATATTTATAAAGCTCTTGGCACATAGTAGGTATTATATAAATGCTTACTATTATTATGTTATTATCACTATAATAAATTCCACCTGTGTAACCCTGGACAAGTCATTTAACCTCTAAGTGCCCCCACACAACTCTCTAAGGCTATACATTAGAAAACAGTTGCAGGTTTGCCTTTGGTGGAGGGGAGCTCCCTAAACAGGGATCTTCCTAAGCTAGTGAAATCATAGGTTTATAACCAAAAGAAACACTTATGTACAATCAATTCAACAAAGATTCATTATATGCCCTCTATGAAACCTGACACACACAAAACCTGCTCTTGGGGACTATCAGCCACTTGTACAAAAAAAAATTAGTGCTGATACAAAGGAAAATGAAATGAGTACAAAGACTGACCAAGCTCAAGTGCCACAAGATGTTTAAGGAAGGACAGGTCAGTTTAGTATTGCTGGTGAGAAATCAAGGAAGGTTTTGTTGAGAAAGGAGCACCTGAGTTGGCCCTTGAATGAAGAGAGAGATTTTAATAGACAGAGATGAGCTTTGGGAAGGAGGAAAGGAAGTCTCTTTTAGGTGTAGGGCATGACCCAAGCAAAAATTGGCAGCCGTTTTACTTTTTCAAAGACATTTCATCTTCATCACCTCATTTGCTATCTAATGTGAAATACTGATTTCTTCTCTGTTCTGAATTTGCCAATCTGCCTCTTTCAAGCCTCATGAGAGGCTTCCCAGTACTTATATTTGAGGATCTGGCCAATTAGTATCCACCCATATACTTCATAACTTCATAGATTTTGATCATGAAGTTTTTTTTTTTACTTTTGTCTTTCCATAATGAAATAAGAAAAGGTCAGTCCTCTGGTGACAAGAAGCAGAGGTGAAAGAAGGAACAGAGGCTAAGAGAATGGAATAAAGGAAACTAGACAAGGGGAAGAAAAGAAAGGAACAAAAGAATTGTAAAATGTAAGGAGGGAGATGACATCAAAGGAATCGTAAATCTAGGGCTGGGCAAGATCTCAGAGGCCATCAGGTCCAACATAATCATTTTACAGATGAGTAAACTGAGGTCCGAGGAATTTATGTGACTATGTCCGAGGTAAAGCAGGCAGAAAGAGTCAGCATTGGGATACGAATTCAGAAAGAGTCAGACTAGAGAACAAGAGATGAATTTCCTTCTCCTGTTACATCTTTCACAAAGATTTTCCTTTGATTGCCTTCTAAAGTCACAAAGCAATAGCACTGTGTCTCATTGAACTCCTTTAGGTCATTACTGTCTCTCATGGTGACTGAGACAAAAACTTCACTCACCCATCTCTTACAAAAACTCTTTAGAGGCTTAATCTCTAATAGGATGGTAGATGGGTGTTCCATGTGCTTCACTTTGGGTCACTTCATTGACTGGGTTTACATTCCTTCCACTGGATCCATTTCCCATGAAGCAGTACTCTAGCTTCATCATAACAAGGCATTTCCCAATGCCTTGCATAAAATAAATGCTTGAATGAAATATACAGGACAGAGTAAATGAAAATGGATTAACTAGTGTAGCATCCTTGTTCAATCTTTTTTAGCATAAGTATAACATCTATGATTGGCAAAAACCAACCTTTCCCAAAAAATAGATGTGGGGAAAACTTGGGTATCATTTGGGCTGAAGGTAAGACAAATTATGGCTGTAAAGTGATATGGTCTTTGAAGCAAGTCCAATGATCAGCAAAGGGATGATTTTAAACTCCCCTGAAGAGAGGAGAGATGGTGTCCCATCTCATTTCTCCCCACATCACTTGTGAAAGCCTTGTGTAAAGTGAACCGGAAAATGGATTAGCTATCTTATGAAGAGACTATTTCTAAATCTGTGTTTTAGTATAATCAATAGAGCATCATTGAAAGCCAAAGATTGGGGAGGGGGGAATTAAGATTACCCAAAGGAAAGGTTAAAAAAAAAAAGAGGAGAGCTCTGGAAAAAGATCCCTGAGGAAACTTCAGCAAATTATTCCAGTTGTTTTGGAAGTAACCAATAAAATCCTCTGGAAAATCATTTCTTGTTAAAGTTGCAGAACACTGGTGATGAAATATAAAGATGTTCCTTCTCCTTTAAATGGCCCCCATACCTACAAGTAACCAAATAGAAAACCCAAGCAAATGGAACACATTACCGCTCAGCAATGACTGATAAATGCTACAGCAGGAAGACAAGCTAGAACACCGGGCAGATACAAGTGGAGCAAGCTGCCAAAGACAACATATTGGCTGTATTAAATAAAGCCATGGTGTTTCTTTAAGAGCAAATGTGCAAAGCAGGTTGCCAGGACAACCAATAAAAATCACTGCTAATATCGCAAAAGCCAAGTCACTAAAAATATAATGAAGAATGTGTGTAAATATACATGTATATATATTTAATGGTTCCTTCTCTGCTTGACGACTGACAACTGGAGAATTACATTTACTACAAATTGGTCTAATAACCTATTCCAATCTCTGCTTCTCTTGAGATCTAAATAAATGTGGTCAAGGAAAAACAAGGCTTCAGATTTACATTTCTTTCTGAGTTTGGGGAAGCTTTGGCAAAGAAACCCGAGTGCTCGCTTAATGTCATAGAGGAATAAGCTATTCTAGTTCCTTTATTGCTGCAAATTGGGAGATTACTCATGATATTTCGGGTGGTGGGACGCAAGAGTAAACATAATTCAGATGCCGTCTCTCCTCAATGATTCAATCATCCTTCATTTTTAAAATCAAAACCCAACATATTGTTGATCTTTAAAAAAACTGAAACTTTTAGTGTGTGCTTTAAATAAATCTTTCCAACTTGTTCCCAATAGTGTGCATTACTTTGTGTTATTAACATATTTTTGGCAAGCACAAAAATGTTTTGTAGGTTAAAGGCATTGTTCAGGAAGAGGACTGGGGTTGTTGGTTGCTGCTGTTGTTTTTAATGGTACTTTACTTCCTAAAAAATCAGAACAATTTAACATGTACTTTTATAAAGTTTCCTACACTTGAATCACTTAGCACTTCTGAAGAAGAAAATAGTGTTTATAGACCAATCAACCTACAAAGTATATATGATATGCCAAGGACTCTCCTAGGTCCTGGACATCTGAGATTTGGAAAAATAGATAGTGTCAGGGTGACATAACAGAGAGAGTGCTTGACGTAGAGTCAGAAAGGCCTGGGCTCGAGCAAACCTGAGCAAGGTCCTGAACTTCTGTGAGCCTTAGTTTTTTTTATCTGCAAAGTGGGACTAATGATAATACCTACCTCACAGGGTTGTCACCGGGCTCAAGCAAGATAATGCTGCAAATTCAGCACCATACAACTGTGATTTCTTATTATGTCATTAGCACATATAAGAGTAAAATGAGAGAACAGCTGTCTGGCAGAGTGTTCTCCCAAACACTACATTGTGATATGAAAAGGATTTCAGCTTCTCAAGGGTCAGATCACTGTTACTCAGATGGTCTAGTCTGTCAGATCCTGACAGCTGTCACATAACTGCAAAGAACTGTCATCAACTCAGAGATATCAATTCTTCAAATCCTAGCAAGGCAATGGAATAAATATTGTGGGGGGGAGGGGTAGATTCTCTGAGTTACAAGTTTTAACAAGTTATTCAGACACCTGGAGGAAGGCAGTCGTCAAGAATTTTGATGAAAATAGGGGTTTTAGACTCCACATACCTTGTACCAGAAGGAGGCTGTATTCCAAAGACTCACCACCATCATGGGTATAAGGATCCATTGTAAAATTCAAACATTTTAATGGGTCCTAGCATAATAGCATGCAGTATTCAACAATTTAGGAAATAGATGGCAAAAAAAAAAAGCTATCATGAATTTAGTAAAGTTTTCAAATGTGTTTTTATTATATTAACCCTAGTAACATCTCCTTAAGATGTGAGATAATTAATTAAATATATAAAAGGTATGCTTGCTTATTCATGGATTCACATATAGATTCACAGACTCCAAGAAATCAATATACAGTCCTTTATTTTCCTCATTCATTCGTTCAGTCTCCTTACAGACACAAGGTTAAACGGTCAGTGCTCTTTCTCAGAAAATTTATTCCACTACATTTTTAACAACAACAAAAAAAAAAAAACAGAGGGGAAAGGTTTCAACAAGGATGCATGTGCAATATTGGCAATGCAGTTAAACCTAGACGCTGACTCTGGACCAAAGAGCTGCCCTGGATTTCAGGCAAATCCAAGTGCCCCACCACCAGCAAGATTCACATTCCTTTGTGCTCTAAAATACACGACCTCATGGGATCATAAGTTTGGAGTTGCAAGAGATCATAGAGGCCATCTGAGAGATGGCAATGCATTCACTTAATAAATGAGGAAGCAGGCCCGGAGAGGTTAAGTATCTAACCCAAGGTTACACAAGTAGTAAGTGTTAAAGGCAAGATTCAATCATTGATCTGCCTACTCCAAATTTAGCACTCTTTCTACCACTCAAGCATACTGTACACATTCACCTATCTAAGCCAAGAAGTCACTTTATAAACTTATGAATATGCTGGTCATAAGTAAGACAGACTCAGATGCACCCACACACAGCTTGGCATAATTTCTTTAGAACCTTGTGGTACCTGTAATTTGAACCTTGGAAATTTACCCATCATCTCACTTGTTTTTCTCAATACCTTTATACCTTCAAGTCTGACAAGCCCCCAAAATTCACTCAACAAGTCTAGTACATGTAAGGATTACATGACTCAGAATTCAAATGTATTTCTTATACTCCAAATACAGTTCTAAGGAAGGCACTAGATGTGGTTAGCATCTTTAAAGTTCACATAGGTTAATTTACTTATTTTTAACAATCATAAACTTTCCTCTGACCTAGGATAAATAATAACTACCTGAAAAGTGCTTTTTTATTTATTAATTCATAGAAGTATTTTTGCAGTAGCAGGAAAAATAAGCTAAAAGTGAAGTCCACCAATCAGGCAATGACTGAACAAATCGTAATGTGTGAATGGAATGGAATGTTATTATACAATAAATAAAGATGAATCTAAGAAATCAAGAGGAACTTAGGAAGACCTGAATAGGCTGATACAGAGCAAATATAGAATAAGAAAGATAACAAAATGGCTTCAGTGTTATAAAGGAAAACAACGCTAAAAGACGTCAGAATCCAGATCAACACAATGACCAATCTCTATGCTAGAGAAATAATGAAGAAAAAGATTTTCCTTCTCTCAGTAGAGGGGGAGGATGTGCAATGTCCGTGAACTGTTAGTTATCATTTTTGTCCATTTTTTTTCCCTTCGTTACAAGGCAGAATTTTAGTAGACAGGGGGTAGATTATTGAAAAATGACAATAATATAAAAAAAGTTTCATTAATTTCTTTAATGGAAAGAGGAATAGAAATGAATGGCATATAAAAAGAGAAACTAGGAAGAGTTCAACTACCATATTGCTTGGGGTTTCTGTAGTATATATAGACACATATGTGGATCACACAGTATAACTGATTTGGAAATACAAGAGACTTTGGAGATTATCTAATCCCAGCCTCTAATTTTAAAGCTAAGAAAAAGAAACAGAGAAATAAAGTGATTGCCTCACCCGAGTCGTAACAGAGCCAGCATTCAAACCCAGGTCCTCTGGCTCCAAATCTAGAATTCTTTCCATTGCCCCCACACTGCTTCAGGGAGACAGAAAAGGTCAGCAAAGCCAGTATCAGTTTCACCACAGTTTAATGCTTATGGGAAATCTGATTTCAGGTACAGCCCTAAAATAAAATCAATATGTTAGCAAAAGAATAAATTTGAGCTCCAACAAAGAATGAAAAGACGTTAAGAATAAAAATTCATCCAAGTATGAAGGGATGTGCCTATAGTATCATGGAAACCAAAGGAGGAGAGACTATCAAGAGAAGAGAGTAGTTGGCAAGCCAGTATCAAAGGCTTCAGAAAAGTTAAGTAGAAAGATGTCTGGAAAATGAACAGTGGCTGTTTAGGGAAGGAAAAGATAAAGAACAGCAGCCTTAGGGGATGGCAAGATGAGGATTTTTGCTTTGTTTTTTAAAGTATGTTTTTGAAAGATAAGATTAATCTTCTTTACAACTGATGGAAGGAGCCAGTGCATAATGCAAGATTAAGGAAGACATAAAGAGAAGAAAGGAGCAATCAAGATGGAATGGGATGAAAAGCAGTATTAAAAGGGTGTCCCTCGTGCAGAAGAGGCCCCTCTTCCTCCAAGGTTGAAACAAAGAGGATGAGAAGTTAAGGCTGATACTAGGAAAGAGGAGAGGGTTCACCAGGATTGACTTCTCTCAGCAAAATAAGAGATGAGGTCCTCTGGTGCACTTCCTCTTGGTTTTCTTTCTATACATAGCTTAGGGAGCATGAAAAGAAAAGTAACAACCAAAGAAAAATAAAAAGGATTTCCACGTAGCAATGAAAACTCAGTGGCAACTAAATAACATAAATTCATAGTCTGGCTGGTTGGCATGGTTATGTGACCTTCTCCAAATAAGTTCAGTAATGCAGGATTGTAAGCAGAGAATACAAATGGTAAGATCAAGTCAGGACTGGAACTTGGAGAGGTGTTATTGGCAAGAGGACAAGGGATTCAAGGGAAAATAACTTTCTATCTACAGTTACACATAGCTGAACTGGCCAACTGTTACGTCAAAACGAAATGAGGCAAGAACATGGACAATTGATGAACTGGGAAAACAGGGAGGAATAGAGGGATAGAGGTTCATACTGAGGATTAGAATATTTAAAAGGAATGAGGTAGAGGAAGAGATGGAAGGACGAGAGGTTGTGATCAGAAGGATTGTACTATCATGGTGACTACATAATAACATCTGTCATATCTGAAACATATTCCTTCCACCTGGAATGTCCATAATTCCCAAATGTTATCTGAATTCTCATAATTCAAAAATTGGGCCAAGTGAAAATAGTATTACTTGAGGGAAAGAATAGGCCTCCAAAAATTGACATGTGACATCACTTTCTTAATGGCTAAGGGAATGATTTTCAAAGGTTCTAAAGGCTTATAAATCCTTTTGAGCGGAAATTCATGGCTTAAAAACTCTTGGATGACAGCATTTTGAAGTGTATAAAACTGTCTCATAACATCCCTGTGAGATAGTTAGTGCAAGTATCATTACCTTCATTTTATAGATAAGGAAACAGTCTTACAGAGAGAAGGATGCTGCACAGAGAGAAAGAAGGCCCAAGTAGAACTTAGAGTAGGTATTCAATGAGAGACAGAGTTGGGAGAAAGACCAAGCATGGGAAACTAGATTTAAAGCCATAACAGAAGCAGGGGATCTGAGTCTTTTTTGTTGTTCAGGGACACCTTTGGCAATATGGTAATTCCCATGGACCTCTTCTTAGAATAAGTTTTAAAAGCATAAAATAAAATACATGGGATTAGAAAGGACATCAATTATATTAAAATATAGTCCAAAATGATTGGCAGTAGGACAAGAGGACAGTGTAAGAATCCTTGACCTAGGGTAAAATGAATTTGGGAATAATTCCCCTGCTAGCTAAATAACCTTGGGCAAGTCGTTTTTTTTTCCTCTCTAGGTCACTGTTTCCTCCTCTGTAAAATGTGAAGACTGGTCTACATCAGATGCTCTTAATCTGATGTTAGGGTCAGGCCCAACAACAGCAATTTATTAGTTCAGATTCAGTTTCAGAGGGAAACAAGGTACACATCTGTAAGTCATTGAACAGTTAGTAAAAGTCATTTTGCTTTGTCCTAACAAAACAACAATACACAACAGTGCGAATATAGTGACACTGACCTTCTATAGACACAGCTTCTTTCATCTCCATATGGAAATGCATCTGGACAGCAAGCAGGTTATGGTGACTTAAGTTGGGAAACCAAGTTAGAGGTGTTCAAACTGCCAATTTTTTATGCCCAT
Source organism: Petaurus breviceps papuanus (assembly GCF_028583685.1). NCBI lineage: Eukaryota > Metazoa > Chordata > Mammalia > Diprotodontia > Petauridae > Petaurus > Petaurus breviceps. The sequence continues at coordinate 12,252,110 of NW_027187324.1, read as the reverse complement.
AAAAAATTAGGAAACTAATCCATATTGGGGGCGAATGGAGGAAACACTGATCCTAAAGCACCTTGGGTACATGAGCTTTTTTTTTTAAAGACTTTCTTAGCTATAATTCCATGAATTGACTTCTCTTGTATTCCTATATACTTTATGCTTTTCAAAGCATTATTCTAAGAAGGGATTCATATATTTCACCAGACTTTCAAAGAGGACCATGGTATAAAAAGGGGAAGAACCTTTTGTCTAGCTAATCTCGAAGGCCTCTTCCAGATATAAATGCTACAATTCTATGATTTTTAACTAAGCTAATTTTATAATTGAGGTAGCTAGGTAACACCATGGATAGAGTACCAGATCTGCCTGAAGTCAGGAAGACTCATCTTCCTAAACTCAAATCTGGTCTCAGACACTTAGCACAGATCCTGGCCAAGTCACTTAACCCTGTTTGCCTCAGTTTCCTCATCTGTAAAATGAACTGGATAAGGAAATGGCAAACTACTCCAGTATCTTTGCCATGAAAACCCCAAATGGGGTCATGAGTAAGACATGATTAAAAATTACTAAACAACAACAATTCTATAATCAAACATTAAATATTTAAATGCCATTATCACCAAAATGTTTTTGAGCACCTATTATAAAAATAATAAATAGCTAAAATTTATAGGGTGCTTTTGATCTTCTGTAAGGTAGGTGCTATTATTACCCTGATCTTACAGATAAAGAAACTTAGATGGAGAGAGGTTAAAAGGCTTGTCCAAGATCACTCAGCTTGTAAGTATCTGCGGTATGATTTGAATTCAGACCTTCCAAGTTTGGAACTCAATCCATTATGCCACCAGTAGTAGCATACAACATAGTCTTAGCCCTCAAAGAGATTAAAGTCCAATTTTAGCTCTGATTCCTTCATGCCTATATGTCCTGGTTGATACTGTCATCCTGGATTAACATATTCCTGGGTGGCTTCCCATCCATCTTGTTTGCAATTTCCTCTACTTGGATGCACTTAGCAAAAGGACAGCAAAAGCTGTCACCATCCATCCATCCATCCATCCATCCTTCTTACATGTTAAGACCATCAAAAGATATCCAAAGAACTTGGGTTCCTTTCAGGTGACTCTATTAGCTGACTCTATTCTTAAAAGGAGCTCTCTGAGGCCAGTAACCATCTTGATAGCCTAGAATATATAATTAGGATGCACCACTGATGGGGAAGGACACCAAAGTGGCATTCCCCTACTAGGGACAAAGTGATTTTATGGGACTGTTCACTATCAGGGTCCACCACTCCAACCCTGAAATTCTCAGGGTTCTATTTATATCCTTGATAATGGTATAAGACCACCCAACTCCCTATAATGAAAACCTCTGTCCTTGAAATTTGCATTATTTAAGTATTCCTCTTCCCCACCCTATTCCCCTGTCAGTCTAAATTGAAATTATTCAGTTCAAACCAATAAGCATTTCTTAAGTGCCTATCATATGCCAGCAACTGGAGATATAAATATGAAAAGGGATAGGCATTCCTCTTTCCCTCTAAAAGCTCATAATCTAATGGGGAAGTAAGATTATAGGATGATAAGACATACACAAAAATAAGACACACACAAAAAGGAGAATGATATAAAAGAGAATGTGATCAAAGCAAAGGAAAAGTTCTAGACTCAACACTATGGGGATCACTTTCACCTAGGGAGGATCCAGAAGAAATGATACCAGAGCAAGAACTTGAAGGAAAAGTAGAGCTAAGCTACTCCAGACATAGAAGATAGCCTTCAGAAATGTACAAAGGTGGGAAAGGGTTTGTAGGGTCTGAGAATATCCTAGTAAGACAAGAGCATCTTTGATGACATTTTTACTCCACTTAGCAAACTTGCCATATTATTTATTACTGAGTTCCTGTAAAACCAGGGTCTTGAAATGATTGATCCCTGAAGTTCCTTCCAGTTTCAACAGTCTATGATCTCAACAAGTAAGTAACTGGTATACATGGGACAGAAATTGAATATGATGTCTACCGTAAGACTAAGTAGAGCATTCATGGGAGTGAATAAGAATATTAGTCCATAAAGCTTCACCTTTGTTGGGAGCTTGATTTCTTTTTGACACGAGATTTACTGTATGTGTCAGTCTTTCCAAAAATGTGACAGATTGTTAGAAACAGTTTTATAATTCTCTGAATAGCAATTTATGTTGGATCCCATATAGAAGAAATAGTTGCATTCAAAAGCTAGTGTAATTCCAAAGGATTTTGTTAAATATTTAAGAGTTTCATAAGTATAGATTTGCAAATGAGATGATTATACTGAGAGAGAGAGAGATAGTGTGGTGTGATGACAAAGGTCCTAGACTTAGTGTCTAGTGACCTGGATTTATGTCCCGCACTAACACTTAAAATGTAACCTTGGGCAAGTTATTTAACCTCTATGTTCATTCCTATCTATCACCACCTCTGGGTTCCTTCTCCAAACTCACACTGTAGTACTGGCAGATTAGGTTCTCAGAGTGGATATAGATAGGTAAAAGGGAGGAGAAAAGACATTCTAGACATTGGTGTATTCCCAGGAAGGGAACTGCCCAAGTTGGCTACTGTTACAGTATGTAGATGAGCATCATATATATGACTAGAAAGGCAAAATAATGTCTGATAGTGGACGACTTGAATGCCAGACAAAAGAATTTGAACTTTATTCAAATGGAAGGGTAGAAATTATAAGCAAAGTACTAACTTGGTGTAATGGGAATGGGAATTTGAAGACTTTTCCTTCCCCTAATTAGATCAAATGTAATCACATGAAGCCTGTGGTGGAAAGAGTTTACTAAATGGGTGGAGCAGAAAGGGTGGAGCGGAGCTGAGAGGAAGCTGGCAGTCAGAGCAGTTAGAACAGAGAAATGAGAGAGGATGCAGGCAAGAAGACAGCTAGGCTTGGGAGTGTTTGTGTGTGGGAAGACTTTGGGATGGTGTTGCTTCCTGAAAGTGATAAGGTATATTAACTTCTTTGTTGCTATGATGAATTCAGTTTTCTGGTGTTGGGATTTGACTTTCTGATGTCTGAATAAATGTTTTGCTTCTGTCTTCTATATGAATAGTCTATTATATTTTGCAATTTAGAACTATGCCATCATATTTATAGTGGCTCTTGGTGCTGTAAATATTGCCTTGTGATACACTTGGCCAGATCTCAAAGGTATAAGGAAGATTAAGTGGTAAATGGTGTGAAAGGTGGGGACTTGATTAGAGGCTATTGCAATTCACCAAGTGGGTGGCAAGAAGGGTGGTGACAGTGAGAATAGAGAGAAGACAAAAGGAAGAGGTTGAAAGGACAGGACTTGTCAACTGATTGGATATGAGAGGTTAGTGCAAAGGGTGAATGAAAAGCAACCACAAAAAGAGGTAGTGGCAGAGACCGGAAACCAGGACTCCTTTTCTCATTTACTGTCTTGTCCCTCCACACCAAACCATTTCCTGACATTAAAATCAACAGTTGAAGGCAAAATGCAAATCTCTAATCATGCCCTCTGAACCAGAGGGGAGAAATGAATAATTGGTACATATACCTTTCTGACTATAGCATTTTCCAACAAATACAATGCATCTTAAAAACCTCATCCTAATACAATGAGCATATGCATAACATTTCCGCCTCTCTCATCCTTACAAAACAATAAAACAACTTTCACTGCAGTTTGAATGAAACTTGAAATGGAACAATTTCTCTGGTCCTTAGCTCACCAAATGAAATAATGGAAGTCTGCTAACTTCCGTGATAAAGAATGGAGTGTTTATGCATGGCAACAATTAGCTGGAACTAAATATATTCCAGTGCAGCATACAGGGAAAAAGTGATGACTGTTTTCCCAAGCATTTTCAAGATTCTTCTTGTCTCTGCTTGGTTGTCATGTGGGTTTTGGCCTTAAAGCATTTGGAAAAGAGGCATCCGCAGACATTAAAATGGGGGAGATCTTTTCCAAGATCAAGCATCCTCAGGTGCATCCAAATTCACAGAACTGTGTCAACCTGTGAACTGAGGACAGCATTTTTGTGTCGCTAGAACCAATCAATGCCAGGGTTGTTTTGCAGCTTCTGTATTCAAATAAGCCAATGGCTGGTGACAGGACTTCAAAAGATAGTCACCCTTAGCTATATTTTATAGCATTTCATACTATAGCAAAACTAGCACTAGCTGAAACCCAGCTTTGTGGAACTACCATTAAAAATTGTTCCATGCTCAGTTTTTAATCAGAAAGAAAATAATGAAATAAGTTAGTACAGTTTAATTCAAAACAAACAACCAAAAACAATCTTCCAGGGTACATCCCGGGGTCTGTGCAGATTTAACCCAGTCTCCTGCACCTTCTCTAATTACTTTGGTAATTGATGTTTATTGTGGACTAATTCTAAATTTGGCTTAGTCCAGCAGGCTCACGTTTTATTTTTTAAAATGCTATAGGCACTCATGGACCATGAAATCCAATTAAAATTACTTTGGTAATTAAGCACTAAAATCATACAATCATAAAATCATACAATTCAGAAATATACCAAATAGAACTTCCCTTCTGTGATCACTAGATCAGGAACTCAAGGAAGCAACCCACAGATAGTCAAAGGTAACGAAAATACCTCCAACAACAACCCCCATCCTTCCACTCCTCTTGCTCCCAAATTAATCCTTTAAGCTTCTGCTGGAGACACAACAGCTACAATATCCCTAAGAGCCTTCCCAAGCTCCTGCCACAATGTTCTAAAAGATGGCCTCGAGATACAGAAAAATCTTCAGTCACCAAAGAAAAATTCAATTCAGTTCAATAACTACACTTGCTGAGGAAAGACAATGGACTTATATGGGGTTTTTTTAGGAAGATTACCAACTGTAAAATTCAAATAAAAAAAGGGTTTCTGCTTAATTTTCAATTATAATAAGAAAATCCAATTAAGCAAGACACACAATTGTTCAGCTACTATAATTAATTAAAGCTCAACCAAGCTTCCATTCGCATAGACTACTTTACAAAGAAAATGTAACTATCTTCAGGTGTTCAGTAACAAAAATCATAGTAGACCTGGAACAAGATAACTATTTCCAGTAAATGGAGTTTTATAAATCATCTTGGTGGGTATTTTTCCTCTCATCTCTAATGTAAATATAACAACACTCAAATCATTGATATCAGGTTGCTTCGTTCCCATTATGACTATAGGGAAGATACATGACATGGTGTGACATAGATTCCTTGAGATCTTACCTTTTTTAACCACAGTAACTTTAATTCAGTAAAATCTATATTCTATAGCAGTTGTTTATATGGCAATCACCTTGCCAATAATGGAATAATTTTTAAATTGCATACAGGAGCTGATCAGAAGAGCAGAGAAGAATGTCCTATTCATTTTCATGCAATCTCCATACATAAAATGTATGTGAACATAAGCTAGGCCAGGCTAGAAACTGAGGAAAGTCTCTTATTCACCTTCCCATGGGAACCTAACATTATGAAGTACTCCTGTCATGATACTAAAGCCCACCCACAAAAGGGAGAAAGTCATCATTTCACAAATGGATAATAGCTGCACCCAACCTGTCTTGCTACATCTATAGCCACAGAATAAAGTATTACCAAACCACAGCATTAAGTAGCTTCTCAAGAGAACTCCAAAAGCATTAAAGATATGATACCTAAAAAGTTGAAATGTGTCAGGAGACTGTGAAAGAAGTATACTGAGGAATGAGGCAGAACGTAAATGTAGAGAGTAAGGTAATCCCTGGTACACCTCAAGCAGGAAGTAACAAGCTGTACTCTGCTGAGAATCAGCAACACACAGTCATTGAGATTTTCAGAAAGAAAAAACAGCTTCACAGCCTCGAGGAAACCTATTTTCTAGGAGAAGGGGAAGCAGGGAAGCAAAAAGTATGCATTATTTTCTTCACAAAACATATCCTATTCAAAGATGCTGAAAATATATTGAAACAATTGCCACGGTATAGAAGACATTGAAAAACACAACCGTTTAAATTTCACTTTTTCTAAGCTTTGCCACAAACTAAATGTGTCAGAATAGGCAACATTAAAAAGAAATTGGAAGAAGAGTCACTACCCTTAGTGGTTCTCCGTTGCCTTTGGGATAAGAATACAAACTGCTTAGTCTGGCATTTAACCTGGTTTACATTTCCTTCTAATATTATTTCCTTCCACTCATTACTTACCTATTCACATTCTACATTCTGGCAGAATGGAGCTAACTGTTCTCCAATCTTGTCTTCACCTAGCTCATTTCCATTGGGAACTCACTCCCTCTTCATCTCCATTCGTTGTGATCCTTTTCTTTTTTCTAGGTCTAGCTCAGGTACCACATTCTCCATGGAGCTTTCTCTGCCTGTGAATCTCTCTTCTCAAATTCTCTCCTTGTACTTTGTATATATCTCCCCTTTGTTCTTATCACAATCTCCTTCTGTTTTCTTTCTGCCTTTTCCAGATAAGAGCATCACTACATTTGTAAATCTCAATGGAAAGTTATACAAATGCTTATTACACTTATTTGTGTATTTGTCACAGCCTTCTTCATTCATAACCTTCTAGAGGGCAGAGACTATTTTACATCCCATCTTTGGATCCCAGTGCCTGACACTGTATTAATTAATATTGGTTGACCAACATTAATTAATGTTGATTGAATTAAAATGCCTTCCTTTTTTTTAAGTTGCAAGTATACAATGGAGCTAAATATTTGCCTGTGATGCAACATTCTTCATTGTTGTTCTCTCCCAGTGACAAAGTGATAGCATCTAGATAAAGAATCATATTCTTGTTATGACCAACTGACCTTTTTTAAGTACTCTAGTATGGTCTAGGAAGAAGGTAGGGTATAATACATAAAAAGTAAATTGATCATGTAGTACCACCTAGTCTGTTATAGAGAGGAAGACATGGCAAACCACAGGAGACTATAGGAAGCCATCATTACTTTCCCTAATTAACAAATCAATCAATCAACAAGCATTCCAGGGTACACTCTTTTGGCCATGTCAAATATAGCCCATTCTCTACAAGCATTTTTTTCCCGAGGGTATGGATTCTGATTGATAATTCCAGTTCTGGAGAAAGAGAGCCACATCTAAGTAATTTAAGTACAGGATTTATAAACAGCACATAAACTTTTGGTAGAAACACTTAGTTACAGAAATCATAAGAAAAATTTTCTTCTTTCATTAGGCTTAAGTAAGCATTTAATAAATATTTTACTAGCTACTTATCTATCTATTGTAAAAGAATTGGGGGAAAGCTTATATCCTGCTGCTTTCTTGAAAAATTTGTGACGTTCTTAAAATAAGTTGCAACACTCTTGCTGTTATAGTTCTTGCTGTTGCTGTCATTCAGTTCTGCACAACTTTTTGTGATCCTATGGGTCATAACACATCAGACCCCTCTATCCTCCACTATGTCCCAAAATCTATCCAAGCTCATGATTGTTACTTCCCTGACTATTCATCTCATCCTCTGCCATACCCTTCTCTTTTTGCCCTTAGTCTTTCCCAACATCAGGACATTTTCCAATGAATCCTTTCTTCTCATTATGTGGCCAAAGTATTTAAGCATCAGCTTCAGTATTTGTCCTATCAATAAATAGTCTGAATGAATGTCTTTAAGCAAAACTCCATAGTGGCACAAAGTTAGCAAGTCAGGAGTATATAATCATTAAAAGAAAGATACCTTAGGATTCCAGAAACCCATACCCAAATACATAATCAGCCCTGAAGCAATCATCTACAGTCAGAAGAGTACAACTTGAACAATACCAAGAAATAATAGGCATAACTTTGGGGGCTATCTGAAAACAGTCTCAAAACAGCCCAGTTAAAGCTAGTTACCTCAATGAGAGACCTCCTCCACTCTCTCCAAAACTCCTTTCCATCATAAATACTTAACCTGGCATTGTGTCAACCAATGTTGGAGATCTTCAATGCTGATGATTCTTTTCTTCTTCACCCTGATCTCCAGCTTGCTTATAACAAAGTTCAAGTACTCATTCAAGTCCTTGTACCTGAGGAGTTCCACTTCTACATTGGCAGGGATTCCTTTCAACTTCTCCCTTTTGCCAATCTATGTCTTATTTTGGATTAGAGTCTTAGACATTGGCACAAGTATGACTTTTCATGTTCTTGGGTTTCCTAATGAGCAGAGGCTTCCAATACTTCTCAGTGGAACTAGTATGTGTCTATCCTCTTAGATTTCATCTGACTTTAAGTCTTATGACAGAAAATAACTGAATCAGTGAAGTATAGAATCACAAAATTTTAGAAGTAAAAGAAATCTTTGAGATAGCGTAACCCAACACCTTCATTTTTCATTTAAGGAAACTGAAGATTACAGAGAGTAAAGGATTTGCCCAAAGTCACAGCAAGTCCGTGGTGGACACAAGTCTAGTAACCATATCTCTTGATCCCTAACCCTCTCTGTTCTTAACATCACACTCTTCAAATCTGGGAAAGAAGAAAAACACAAAGATTACTTTAAGCTTGTCAGAGTCATAACTAATATTATGAGGTTTGGGTAAGCCCCACAAAATAGGTTCAGGATAAATGCAGCATAAAAGACACCTTCAAATCAGCTTTTTAAGACAAATTCAGTGGCAGGGGGAGGTGATCAAGGAGATTTCAGACAATGGGGCATCCTAGTGGGAGAGATCCTAGGAAATAACCCATGAAAGTCCGTGGAGACAGACATTCCACTGAACTCATAAGCTGACCTTGGGTCACTGCAAAGCTGATGCTATTGAGGACAGACCAGAGAATAACAACTCATCCAGTTGTAGTCAGCATAAAGGATGCAGTGAGCATTTGCTAACTTTCTATTTTACATCTTTATTCTTTCTAACTAGTTGTGACATTCAATTGTTCCTATGTGCTGGAACACTTGGCAAGGAATTCAAAATTTGAGGGTCTTAGAACAAAACTCCCCACCCTGGTCACTGTTCTGTATTAACAAATTCAGGGAATACAATTTGAGAAACCTTTCTCAGTTTCCTCAGAAATCCAAATCCAAGTATAATAATGCTAACCTTGGGTCTTCAGTCCATCTGTTGATCTAAAAATACATAAAAGTAGGAAGCAGTAAGAAGTCAGCCAATGTAACAGCATTTTTTGAGTCATGTTCTTCCAGGATAGACAAATAAGCAATCATTCCCCCCTCTATGGACAACTGTATTTATCCCAGTTTCATCTGGAATCATCTGCTGTTTAAAGATGGAAATAATTAATTGGGGAGGAAGGAATAATAAGCTCCCCACTGGCACTAGATATACCATTCTTAGAAAAATGCCACTAAGTCCTTCCGAAGGTGGGTGGAAGTAGATGCTAATCCCTTTCAAGATGTCAGTTCTACTGACCCAAGACTTTTCCTACCGGTATCTTATTTCCATAAAATTAGCTTCAAAGGTCAGTTTAGTGAATTTGAAATCAGTACTATGATATAAATGCTAATTGTTATTAGGGCTTGTACAGGAAAAGACAATGGACTAGCAATACTCCCTCTCCCTGTCCCTCCCTCTCCTCCCCTGTCTCCCTGTTTCCCTCCCTTTCCCCTGCCTTCCCACCTCCTTCTCCCTCTCCCTGTTCCTCTTCCTCTCTCCCTTTTCCCCCACCCCTCCATGTGTAGCTCCCATTGCACTCTCATGCTACAAATACAAGAGCCTCAGGCAACATAAGGAGAGGGTCAGCCACAAATGTTTGCAAGAAATAATACTGAATCCAATACTTGCATCCTTTGACAGCATAAATTTAAGAAAAGGAAAAAAACACAAACAGAAGGCAGAAATAGGGGAATGCTGGAAGTAAGGGTTCCTTCCCCCTCCCCCACTGCCCCTCCCGGCTTATTTCTTTCAACTTTCTTTATTCCTGGGTAAGCAAGTACCAGAGTTAAAGCATATATAGTCACACATAGCCACACACACACACACACACACACACACACACACACACACACACACACAC
>NW_027187324.1:12232050-12242117 GCF_028583685.1 Petaurus breviceps papuanus | reverse complement strand
CACACACACACACACACACACACACACACACACACACACACACACACCTCTCCCAGGTTGTCCATTTAAATGGAGGTCATCTCATGATGTTCCAGGAAAGAACTCTATATATAGAGGACGCCAGGTACTGTCTCAGCCACACACTGCTGTATGAAGACTGCCTCCTCTCCCTTCCTCTCTCCTAGTTCTCCTCAATAGTCTCTCAAAACTCCTGTCACTGTGCCTTCATAAAAAAAACCCGTCTGCTTTGTCCCAGAGTTGATCCTGAATTTTTTTCTTCTCTTCCCAAACTGAGAACTACATATCCCAGAAGGGGATTGTGCCCAGCTAGCTGTTTGTCAGGAACTGTGATTCAAAGAAAGGCAAAAATGGTGTCCTTGCCTTCAAAGATCTCATACTCTTATGGGAAAGACAACTATGTTGTACAAACTCAAGATACACAGTATAAATGGGAGGTAACCCCAGAGGGAAGGAACCAAATAGTGGGGTTGCCTAGGAAAGCCTAGGAATTATAAAAAATAGGATTTGGCCTGAGTCTTGAAGGAAGGCAAGAGGGAGAGATGAAGAGGGAGAGCATAGAGAGGGAAAAAGGAATATTGTGTACAAGTAGCACCAAAAAGCCAATATCTATGGATCAGAGAATATGAACAGGGAAATAAAGTGTTGGTTTTTTGTTGTAGTTTGTCCTGTGATTTCTAAGAGAACCAATGGCATCACAAATGATGTCTCGACTTGCTCATGAATTTAAGCGAGGTAGAGTTGCACAAAGTCATCAGTTTCACTCTTTCTTCTTCTGTCATCAAAGTCAAGTGGCAGGACAAAAGTCAGGACAACTGGTAGTGGGCCAGGATGCAGTGGATGACCTTGGTGGCTTGTATTTGACCAAGCTCTAGACACTCCACAGCGCCACCTTCAGCCACCTTCATGACTGTTGGAATAAATCATGCTCATCTGCCCATTGCACCAGAGAAAGTCTTCACATGCTTCAAACAAATAAGCCCCTAACTCTCCAACAGGTTTGAGGTCTGTTGGTTGCACTTAGCCTGGTTTAGCCTGTCTGCTGAGATGCTTTACTGCAGCTGTGTATGTTACATTTTCTTGTAATAAATAATAAATAAAGCATAAGAAGACTGGGAAAAGTGGGAAGGAGAAGTCAAATAGAGGATTTTACATTTGACCTTGAAGGTAACAGGGAGTCATTGGAGCTGATTGAATCAGAGGGATGGGGGAGGGGTTACATGATCATACCTGAACTGCAAGAAGATCACTTGGATAGCTGAATGGAAAATGGACTGGGATGGACAGAGACTTGAGGCAAGGAAACCAACCAGAAATCTATTGCAATAGTCCAAATATAAGGTGATGGAGGGTTTGCAGCAGTGTGACATCATTTCAGAGGAGAAAAAGCAGGAATGTATAAGAGATGTTATAGTAGCAAGAGTTCCAAGCCTGGAATCAAAAGCCCTGGACCAGACTTCAGCCCTCACTACTTGTTACTTGTGGTGTCCTCAGGAAAGCCATAATCTCTTTGAATCTCAGCTTGGTCTTCTGTAAAAGGGAGGTATGAATATTTACAATATCTCTTTCACAAGGACCTCAATGATAATATCCCTGTTTCAAGGTGGGAAGGGACTTCAGAGGCTATCCTGAACCTGAAAACTATAAAATGTCTTATAGATAAATATAATAGTTAATCACACATTAGTTTAACCATTTTAGAGCTTGAAGGATCTAAGAAATCATCTAGACCAGTGGTTCTCAAAGAGTTTTCCATTAGGTCAAAGTTATTTTCATAATAGTGCTAAGACATTTTAATCTCCAACATGGCAAAACAACAATAAATAAACCCCTTTAAAGAAAAATTCCTTGAGATTTTGAATAATCATTAAGCATAGAAATGGGTCCGAGATCAAAGAGTTAAAGAACCACCTACCACCACCAGAATTTTTCAGGGGGACCTGGAGTGCACAAAGATGAAATGACTGGTACAAAATCAGAAATATAATTAGTAGTTGATTCGAGACTTAAACCCATAAATCCTCACTCTCAGCTCATTGTTCCTTCTAATATGCTGAGCTGCCTTTCCATTTGGAATTTGCATCTAGTGAGTACATTTCTGGGATCTTAAATTTTCCTTGATGGGCATGAAACAGATCAAGCCAGCCCCCAATCCCCAACACTGCACTTCATTCTCAATCTAAATCAGCCACTGATTCAATGAATGACCTGCAGCTAATATCTGATTAATGACTCTTAATTACGAGGAAGCACTTTAAAAAAAATATGAAGAACTATAAAATGCTAAGGCTTATTATCCTCAAAAGCCTCTCTGGTGTTTTCTTACAGGCAAAGCAAACAGTTTTTATTCCCTTCTGCCTTTGAGCTTATTTTTACTCATCAAGAACAATTCATTCCCCTTGTAATCTTATTTTCTCATTTTTGCAACTCAGTCTTAAATTCCATCCACTGCAAAGGGAGCTGTTGTTCATCTTTCTACTCTATGGGGGACATCACTTTTGACAGCTTGCCAAAAAACAGATTGTGCTTTTATTTTTTAAGTGTATGTTCATTGGAGAGGACAAGAGAGGATCCAAAAATGGCTGTGTAACTGTCAGGAGGTAACCAATCACCTCTGAGCTCCTGGAGAGGTCCATGTAAGATAAGAAAAACAACAAAACCTAAAATCCTATCACATCCCTTATTTAAAGCAGAAGTAAATTTAATATGATCTATCCTATTTACTCAAAATTTCAAGTACACACAATCTCATCTGGATGGGTCCTAGCTCACTCCACTGACACCCATCATAATCCCTCTTTATTCTAAGTTAATGGCCCTCATGAGCTGTTATAAAGGGGAGAAAATTCATCAACCAGTAGTGATCCCTCTGGCTTCTGAATTGAATGAGACTAGTTTTCTAAGGTATCTGAAGCTTTTTTAACTTGGTAGAGTATGCCAGCAGAGAGAAATACAACTTGTCTTCTACCTATGAAAAAAAATGCCAGGGTTACTCCTATGCCCTGATGAGCTACTGGGTGTGTACTTTAGGGAAAATGCTTCTTGTAAGACTACAGAATGTCTACTTGCCTCCATGGAACTAGATTAGTTCCCCCTCCTCATTGAATTTGCCGGAATTTATCATATATAAATCATCAAGAATTGATTAAATACCTACCATAAGTTAGGCTCCAAGGTAAGCACTAAACATACAAAGGTGAGTTTGTGTGTGTGTGTGCAGGTGAGAGAAATAGTCCCAGCCCCAAGGAGCTTATATTGTTTGAGAGGTTCAGGGTGGGGGCAGGGAGGAGAAGACAACAAACAAAATACTATTATATATAAACATAAACATGTGTGGAGAGTTGATGGGGAAGGCCTAATCAATTGAATTTCTCAAAGCCCACTTGATAAAAATGAAATTGCCCATATAAAAGGTAATGCAGAATTCATCTGGAGTCCAAAAGCTTTTTTAAAGATTCTGATAATTTAATTTCATTATAATTAGCTTCCTTTGTGATCCTACACATTTTATGTATTTGAAAAGATTATTCTAAGAAGGGATTCATAGGCTTCACCAGACTTCCAAGGGATCCATGACAGAAAAAAAAGGTTAAACAATCCTATCTTATAGGAAGTATATAAAAATCTTTACCCTTTGTTATTCCTCTAGAAGTGCAGTTATCCCTTCCACATCTCAGGGGTTAAGATACGGCCCTCCCATGATCTGGAAAATCCATGTGAAATCTTTTGCCCTCCCTTCATACCAGAGAAGAAGTCAATTTCAAATCTGGCCTCAAATACTTACTAGCTCTACCCATGTTACTTAACCCTATTTACCTCAGTTTCCTCATCTGTAAAATGAGCTGGACAAGAAAATGGCAAACTACTCCAGTGTCATTACCAAGGAAAACCCCAAATCACAGAGAGTCTTTGACTGAGTAACAAGCTCAGAAGGGGATTTCTTTCTCCAGCTAGGCCTCACTCACACGGTTTCAGGTTAGCCTTGGCAGTTGAGAGTTGAGCTACAAAGAGACCAAAGCCAGAAAACCCAGCTAAGTGACCTGCCCAAGGAAGAGTAGCTTGAGGACACCATAAAATAGAAAGGACATGAGTATCAGGGGCAAAAGCTGCCTTGGCCGTGTGCCTTCCCTAAGTGTGTGTTTCTTTATTCTATTCTAACTCTAATCTACTAGCGTACATAGTAGTGTATGCCTATTTTTCCCAGTGATACTGTGTATTTGTGAGAGAATATGCCCTAAGTGTTTATGGGTAGAATATTTTGTTACTTCTTTTCATGCTACACCTTTTCAGTAAATGCCTTTGCTTTGAGCTAATTCTGTCAACTGGTTAATTATTGAAAGTAAACCCATAGGGGCAGCTAGGTGATGGCAGTGAATAGAGCACCAGCCTTGGAGTCAGGAGGACCTCAGTTCAAATCTGACCTCAGACACTTAACACTTACTAGCCGTGTGACCTTGGGCAAGTCACTTAACCCCAATTGCCCAACCTTCTCCTTTCCAGAAAGCAAAAAAAAAAAAAAAGAAAAACAAAAAGAAAGAAAGTAAATCCATTAATGAAGTCTAGTTGGCAGCTAAGTAACACAATCACTGGGCCTCAAGTCAGAAACACCTGAGTTCAAATCCGACCCCAAATACTTCTATTTATTAGTTCAGTTCTTTCTCTGAATCAAGATGTACTTTTTTTTTTGGAGGGGGGAAGGCAGGAAAATTGGGGTTAAGTGACTTGCCCAAGGTCACCCAGCTAGTAAGTGTTAAGTGTCTGAGGTCAGATTTGAACTCAGGTCCTCCTGACTCCAGGGACAGTACTCTATTCACCTTACCACCTAGCAGCCCCACAGATGTCCTTTATATATCCTTTATATGCCCTTTGTAGTTAATCTGGGTATATATAATAGTCAAAATGACTTAGTAACTCAAATTTGTCCTTAAAACAATATTGCTGTTACTGTATACAATGTTCTCTTGGTTCTGCTCACTTCACTCTTCATTATTTCATTCAAGTTTATCCATGTTTTTCTAAGATTGTTGAGCTCACCATTTCTTATAGCACAGTAGTATTCCATCACAACTATGCACCACAACTTGTTCAGCCATTCCCCAATTGATCAGCATTCCTGCAAATCTCCAGTTCTTTGCCACCACAAGAAAGTATAAATACAATGATGTAACAAATATAATGATCGAATTCTCCAACCAAAAATAAGACATTTTATAAAACAATTTGGGAAAACCTCTTTATGCCAAATCACTCAACGCACTTTCTAGATAACTCCATTCCTCTAGTTATTCTCATCTTCCACTAATAGCATAGGGATGGACTCTGAACCTATCATTTCCCTATTTAGGGAACTCCCAGGTAAAAACAAAACAAAACAAACAGAAACAAACCTCCTTCTTCTATGAAGATTAGGACTGTCTCTGCATTTATAGTCCCTAAGAGTTGCTTGGAGCACTCTGCTTAAATGTCTTCTCCAGGCTTAAATGAACATTTTGTGGGTCTTGGACCCAGCTCTTCATGGCTTTGGGGTTAGCCCTTTATCCTTTGTATCATAGTGTCTCTCTTCCCCACTAGTAAAACACAAAATATACAAAGTCATCCACAAGTCAGTTGGTAAGTGTTGGGGTACCTTCTGGTTTTATATAACTCTGTCTATGTCACACACACTAGTCTCCGTCCATGAAGGCTCATTTTGCTGTTCTGGGTCATGACAAATATTTTACCCAAAAAATTTTTGTTTTAAGATATTTTCTTTAATATTATGGTGCAGATTAAGTTTAAATATGAGTGACTCAATGAAGAGTGAATCAAATTTGGCAGCAAGCAAATTTGAATAAGAAATGTGAACCTAGACTTTTTTCTTCTTTCCTTCTTTTCTTTCTTTCTTCCTTCCTTCTTTCTTTCCTTCCTTCCTTCCTTTTCTTCCTTCCTTCTTTTCTTTCTTTTTTCCCTAACTTCAGTGAAGATCTTGAAAGGAAAGCTGCCCTAGCTTCTACAACATTTTCTATGGGGTAAGGGGTAGGTTGAACACATTTCCCCATATTGGCTTTAGGGACACAATGTCCAAACCAGAGATCATAGATTCATAGAATCTGACTATTCAAAGTGACTTCAAGAGGACTAGACTTCATCTAGTCCAATCTACGCATAAAAAGAATCCCCATTCTAACATATCCTACAATGGTTGCCTTGCCTCTTTGCTTAACAGCCTTCAAGGAAAAGGAATCCACCACCTCTTGAAGAAGACCCTTCCACTTTGGGGCATTTTTAATTGTCAGGAAGTTTTTCCTGACATTAAGCCTAGATTGACCTGTTTGGAACTTTCACCCTTCACTCTTAGTTCTGCCCTCCTTGACCAAAGTGAACCACTCTCATCGCTTCTCCCCAAGATAACCTTTCAGATACTTGAAGATAGTCATCATGCCCTCCCTGAACTTTTTCATATCCAATGTAAATATTCCCAGTTTCTTCAATTTTCAGATAACATGTACTTAGGGTCCTTCACCATACTAGATGCCCTTCTCAACCATTCTCTAGCTAACCAACGTCCTTCTTAAATCATATTGTTGAGAATTGAACAAAATAACCTAGATGATATTTAATGAGGGCAGAGTACTATGGGATTATCACTTCACTACTCTTAGAAGCTATGTCTCTCCTGATTTATAGTAAGAGCACTTTTTTTACTACATTATACTGACTTGCATTAAGTTTGAAATCTACTAAAAGCTACAGATTTCCTTCAGAACAATTGCAGTCCAGCTATGTCTCCCACATCCAATATTTATGTAGTTGATTTTTTTATGTCCAAGTACAAGACTTTGCATTTAACCCTATTGAATTTCACCTTATTAGATATGAGAGTTTAAAAGAACTTCCTAAGTCTAAGTCAGATACTTGTTTAGGATTTTTTAATCTTCACCAAATAGAGATAGTAAAACAGCTTGCTCTGTAAAAACTAAAACCTCAAGTACAGCATTAGGAAGCAGAGAGCAGGTCAACAACCACAAGACCAGTTGTGATGCCCAGAGAAGATGCAATATCTAGCAAAGAAAAACAATGCGCCTAGCAAGAGCCAAAAGCAGTGCAATGTTCTCATAAGAGGATATTGGATGTTCTACATAGATATATGTACCCTCTATGGGTTGTTTGGCAAGTGTTGGGCTACTTACAGGGTATCTTCAATTTCCCCTATCTACTGGCTCCTTTACTGATATGCCTCCAAATATGCCCTGTTTTAGAATAATCTTCTATTCTTCTTAAGTGATCCTCTCTCTCTCTCTCTCTCTCTCTCTCTCTCTCTCTCTCATTCTCTCTCCCCCCCCACTTTGTTTCAAAGCCAAACTTCTAGAAAAGGTTGTCTCTACTTATTTCTGATTTAATTTCCAATATATTTTAATCACTGAAATGATTTTCCTTTTCCTAACACATCCCCTGCAAAAGGTCACAATTGATTGGCTCATTTCCAATGTAAATGCAGGAGAAAAATCAGGAACTGCCAAAAAAAAAAAGGTAAAATTTCCATACCCAACAGGTACCTGTTGCTTCCAATTTTGTCAGTTAAGTGGAACAGGCAGACCTGAATTTAAATCCTACTCCAAATCTTAACTTACCTGTGTGACCTTGTCACTTTAGCCTCTTTCAACATCACTTTTCTCAACTATAAAATGAGAATAATAATAATGACACCAAACTTTTAGGATGGTTGTGAGACTATATATATATATGTATAGATATATATGTATTTATATATGTATGTATACACACATATACAAATATATATATATATGCATACATACACACATACACATATAGTTGTTGTCCATTCTCAAAGAGGACCAAAACAACATCACTGTGTTAGAATTAAGTTACAATGCTTTCCACTGTGGCTGATCAGACCAATATAAGCTCAAGACGCTGGACCACAAATAATCCGTGTGAACATTTGAGGTGGATTCTCTAAATTTGCACATCTTGAATTCCTTTTGAGCTACTTCAATTCTGCTTTGCTCATAGAACACAGCACCTTCTCTGATGTGAGCACGCCATGCTGGACAGCCCTGTGCCAGTGTCTCCCATGTCACAAATCAATTCCAGAGTTCTTGAGAGACTGAGAGTGTACTTGTATCACTTCTTCTGCCCACCATGTGAGTGCTTGCCTTGTGTGAGTTCTCCATAAAATAGTCATCAGGGGCATTTAAATATATATATATATATATATATATAATTTTGAAAAGCTTAAAGCACTATATAAATGTCAGCTATTATTATCAACATGTTTTACTCATAGAGTCATTCCCTCAGAGTCTAAACTTTACTCAGAATTCCAGAAATGACCTTATCTGGAGAACCATAATCAGTGCCTTCCGCAGGAACAGTGGGACAGCAAGGGCAGAAGTGACTGTAAATACCTGTAGTTACCTGAACTCAGGCACAATTTCATGCTCAGATGACTTTAAATACAAAATCTAATTTTGTCCAGACAGGCAATAGCACAGCCAAACAACTCAAATTACAGCTTGAGCAGAGGCTCACCACACAGTACCAAAATACAATTTCCTTTTTTTTAACCAATGCCCATGATCCCACCCTCCACACAGTTCCACCTATCTCCAAAGGAGTCCCTCAACATTCCAGGAATAAGACAGTGTCTGCTACCAGTAGGTGATATCTGAACTAGCAGCAGCATTTATCCAGCCCTGACTTCCCCCTTTAAGGGGCCAGATGGGTAAAGGATACTTTTTTCATGGTACTATACTACACACCCTGCAGTTTAGTCACTGTGGGAATCAAGAGAGCAGCAGTCAAGTTACCCTGGAGTAAAGTGGGCATTAGAAATGCATCTGTTTTGCCAACTCAGCATGCAGCATGATTGGGAGATAAATATGTTTGGTGAACAGTACAGCTGCTGTTCCCAACCAGAATAAATAACATGGACCATGAAAAAACAAAAAAGCCTGGCTGTAAACAGACCTGCTGTCTGACAATGGATGGGGGCTCTGAGTGAAGCTTAAACTTACTCCCTACTTCCCATTCCTCTACAAGATTCGGTAGCCCCAGTCTTCCTTCACATATCATTGGAAGGAGGAGAGCACCAAAGCAAAGTAAGACTTTGTTTTCAGATGCAGAAAGACAGACTCCTTGCTAGCAGGCATCTATGCTGTGAATGAGGAGATTGTAGTCTTTTCTTCACAAATTCCAAATAAGACTTTGCTTTCAAGGTACAAAACTCTTCTTTATTTCATTTCTTTTGAACAATCATTTTCCATTTCAGTATTAGCTCCTACAACCTGAGCAGAACCTGACAGTACCCCTAGGGGAATTTTCCAAGAGCTGAGACAAGAACACTTCCAGCAGGTAGGCTTAAGGAAATTCTGGGTCAGCTACCTCACTGTGGAACAAATGAATGAAGTTTGGCACTCGGTTCCCATGAGTCGCTGTAGACAAAAATCTTTATTCTTCATTGGCAACAAGAGAGGAGCTTAGTTAGTGGCTGCTGATTTCTAGAAGGGGACTGAAAGGAACTTCCTTTGGGGATCAAGGACAGTGAACTCCACGTTTTAAACATGGACAAACCATGCAAACTTTGAGCTTCCAAACCAATAGTAATAAACTCCATTTGATGACTTCATTGCCTGGTCATTGGTCATAGAACACCTTCAAAGTCCTTCCTCGGAGTTCCCTAGACTCCCTCATTCCTTTCCCTATCTTCTGTATATTAGACCATCCCCTGCTTATCTTATTGATACCTGCTCTTGCCTCAGAGGCAGGAATTCTTACCTTGGATAGAATTCAGAAGGTCCATGAACTTGTATGAGAAAAAAGATTACATCTTTGCTTTTACTAACACCTAACTGAAATTTAGCATTTCCTTCCATTATGAATGCAGACACAAACTTTATTCTGAGGAGTCCATTGACCTCACCAGACTGCTAAAGAAGTCCATTACACACAGAAAAATAAAAAAGCCCTGCTCTGAGGCATTTAATTCTCCCAAGGTGAAGTACCTATATATATATATATATATATATATATATATATATATATATATA